>NC_067478.1:54348180-54648180 GCF_947179515.1 Apodemus sylvaticus
TCAACATAAGAAGTTACTTCTGACTTATTAATGTTATAAGCATATTAATTGTTATCACCGTTATTAAAATGGATGAATTAGACTTGGCACTGGATCTCCATGTAATTAGAGAAATAAAATTCTCCAAATGCTGAACTCTTGGGCAAGCTGACGACTCCACCAGTTCCATTATTAATTTCAGGGTTCTTCAGCTCAGCTTCAATTAAAATCAAACATTTATTTTATTACTTTCGATTGAATTGTTATCTTTGAATGGGTAATGTGGGTAATATATGCACAAGGTAATAAAATTCAAACAGTAAGTCTCCCTCCCACCACTGACCCGTGTGCTGACCACCTCACCAATGTTGTCAGAGTTTTATTGTGTACCTCTGAGAGATTTATCAGAGCTCCACCTGCCCATTTATATCTTTATATAGTTCTATCCATATCTGATTTTATTTCATATAAATGGGAGCATAGTTTATATATTATTCTGCCACGGCGTTTTGCCTAGCATTATATCTTGTCCATAGTTTCACAGTCCCTTGGTCTTGAATAGCTGCATTGAATTTTGTTGAAACCCTGAAACATATGGAGCAACTGCCACATGCTAGGTGCTACCTGGGAAGTGAAGATGAGTGCAGCAGGGTTCTGTGTGCAAAATGGTAGTCTGTGTGTCTTCTCTAAGAAAACTATGAGAAGAATCTAGGAATGAGCCTCGGAAGAAGAGGTTAGTTCTATTTGATGCTCTGACTCCTTCTAGAAGGGGAAGATTTGAACAAGGCATGACAGGGGCTAAAGACACCAGGTGGGGAGGAGTGGAAAGGGATGTAAGGCTAAACTGTTGGAGGCATGATGATTGTGGCATCTGGACATAGGGGTGGTGGACATGGAGACGTAGGCACGGGGAGACAACTTGGTGACTGGGATGCCAAGCCAACGAGCAAAGTAGTGTATGTGTGCTCACACGTGTGTATAAGTGTGTGCACATGGACGAGAGTGTAGTGTATGGAGTCTTGGAGAGAGTGGAGAGATAAGAGGGAAAGCTACTGAACAGACCTGAAAGTAGAAAGGGCCTGGATAAGAGCAGGAAAGGGGAGAGGAAGTGTGAACTCTTGAGACATCACAGAGCTAATCTTTCTTAGGAATAAGAGTTGGCAGCCTCCGGACATCATTAGCCATTCTAAATCTATTCCCTGATGAACTTGGAGTTTTGAATTTCTAATGAGGGCATCTGACTGACAACCCATTTAGGGTAATACACTTCAATAGAACAGTCAAACATACTTATTTCAACAGAGATATGGAGTGCCACTAATTTGTGGAAGAAAACTAACTGTAGGGTGACACCCCTCACCATGCATCTACAGTTGACAAGGCTGATTGGAGACGGCTCTGAGTTATGGACTTTGGCTTTTGAAGCAGAAGGGAGAGCGAGGTTCTTCTATGCCCCATCCTGTGCTTGCAAAGGGAGATGATTTTTATTTTTTTATAGTTAATGTGTTAAAAACTTTCAAAGGGCAACAAATAATAAGGAAAATAAAATTCTCCAGGTAACTTTAAGAGCAAAATCTAAATGGTATTTTGCAAGCCAGGTTCATTATCCTGTCTCTAACATCAGCACCAGTGATAGATGGATGGCACTTGATTTCCTGTTATTTGGGTTCTCTCACAGTTCCTAGAGGTTTTCCATTAGGAAGCAAGATACTTAGCACAAAATGTATTGACGAAATTAGAAATGACTTGATTCTAAAGCAATAGACTATATTTCTCCCATCCCAGAATGATTTAAAAACACAAACCAAAACAGAGCTCTCCTTGCCCTCTGGGGAGAAATACACATAACACTGAGAGTTAAAATGATACCTGTTTCTGTTTCCCTAAAAAATGATTTTTTGCCCTGAGTGAGTACCTGTTTTCAAAGCCTGTCAAATATTTCAAGATGCCTGCTGAGGAACCATGGTGGTTTAGCCATTGCTTTGGTTTGGCACAAGCTGTTTTAGAGGGTGGTGAGTCTCAGCAAAGAAACCCTGGATTCTAATCCATCTCTCTGCCGAGGGTCTGAGGCAGAACTGCAGGAGCCACAGCCTTGAGAGTGAGGGCAAAGTCGGAACTGGCACGGGGAAAACAAGAGTGCTACCGTCTCTCTGCTGAGGCAGCAAGTTCACCGTGAGCCTGTTTCCTCTGTGACCTCCTTCTGAACACTCTTGGGGTAAGACACATCCTGCCACTGGACTCTGCTTCCCTATGACTCTCATACTGATGCTCTCCCCAGTGACCCAGTCCTGACAGTGCACACAAGTCACCCAGGGTTGTGTTTTCCCCTTTTCTTAAATATTTCATATAGAAAACTTAAGGCATATTATAAAAAATAGAGGGGACAGTTATGTTAAAAACTTATCCTTTACTCTCAACAGTTTTCAAAAATTTGAAAAAATTCCATCGATATTGTCCACCTTTTATAATGTAATGCAAAGCAAAACTCAGTCATGCACATTTTCTTTGTCTACTTAAGACACGCCTTGCCAAAAGACAAGTGTTTTTCTGCTTCTTGTAATGTCATTGTCACACATCAAATTAGAGGCCAGGGGCTCACAACTTTAATCCCAGCACTTGGTAGACAGAGGCAGGTGGATCTCTGTAAGCTTGAGGTAAGCCTGTTCTAAGCCAGCTAGGGTTGCAGGATGAGACCATCTGAGAGAGAGAGAGAGAGAAAGAGAGAGAGAGAGAGAGAGAGAGAGAGAGAGAGAGAGAGAGAGAGAGAGAGAGAGAGAGAGAGCAATGGGATTTTTCTCATCTTTAAAGAAGGGAGAGAAGGGAGTCATGTTATTTGCAGGAAAATGAATGTAACTGGAGATGTCATATTGGCTGAATGAAGCCGCTCTTAGACATTATAGGGTGTCTTCTCTTTCTGTGGTTTCTAGACATTCTATACATTTTAAAGTGTGTGTGTGTGTGTGTGTGTGTGTGTGTGTGTGTATGATATGGAAGGAGAAGTGAAACTGTCTAGAGGAACGAAGTGGGTAATAAGAAGGGAAAGGGGAGGGCGGGGAGAGGGAAGCATAGGAGGTGTGGGTGAAATGTGCTAAATGTATGATATGTACTTACAGGAAAGTTTACAAAGGACAACAGTCATTTCCTAATACTATCCAGTCTTTAGCACATTGCCACTGTTTAGATCATCCCTAAAATGTCCTTTAAAGGTAGTTTGTTTCCAGCGCATCCAACCAACATCTGCCCATTAGATTCCACATTGGGTTTAGGTTTAAATATCTCTGCATCTATAGCAACCTCACTTTCTGCTAGAAAATTAGCCACGTGCCTATAAAAGGTGCTGTACTGTGGATTAACTGCTTACATCCATGTGAATTTTAGTTCAGCCACATGAATTTCCCATAAAGTAAGAGCTGGTTCTGAGTCTACTTTGGCTTATTCGCATCTTTCGGCAGTAATGTAAGACACATGGTCCTGCGAGCTTCCTCACACACCTTAGCAGGAGTGGCCCACTGCTAACTGGTCCCAAGTTGAGGGAATGGAACCTTGAGAGTCAGTTGGTAAATCCAACTCAGGTGTTCAAAGCATGGTATTTGAGGGCATAGACACATGTTAACATCTGATCTGTCAGTGTATATGTGTATGCAAGTGCATGTATGTAGAAGCTAGAGGTCAGCCTTCAGTGTCATTTTTTAGGCGCTGTCCACTTTATTTTTTTGAGACAAGGCCTCTCATTGGGACTTGGGGCTCACTGATAGGCTGGGCTGGCTGGCCACCAAGTCCAAGGATCTTCCTTTTTGAACCCCCATAGTCCTCATATTTAAGCACATGCACTATCACGCTTGGCTTTTTATGTGGGTGCTGGGGCTTGAATTCAGGTCCTTATGCTTATGAGACAAGCATTTTATAGTTTGAGCTATTACCCCAGATCCTTCTTATCTCTTTACCTGATTTACGTTGGTGATATTGAAGAGAAAGCCTTCAGCTCCTTGCTAGATCTGGAGAATTTGAGAACAAATGGGGTGAGGTGGTGGCTCAGTGGTTAAGATCACATGCTGTTCTCACAGAGGACCTGAGTTTGGTTCCCAGCACCAAGTAGGGTGGCTCCTAGCCACCTGTAAGTACAGCTCTGGGAGGATCTGGTGGAAGGTCTGACACCTCTGACATTTCCGGACACCTGCATTTACTTGTACATACCCACACATGGATGTACAGACAGACCCACACACATAATTAAAAATCAATAAGAAGCCCCCCCCCCAGATCTCAGCAAATCACTCTTTTAAGCTGAACGAGAAAGATGAGGCTATCTCCCTTGTTGTAAAATGTGTGCTTCATGTTAAAATCGATCACTGCAACCATTTACATGCAGCTGTGAGCACCACCTGTCCACAACTGTCCGACCACATGGTTGTCAGCCTGGTCTTGCAGAGTACAAAAGAGGAACTCAGGGCCAGAGGGGGTTGTGAGCGGCTTCAAGGCTTTGCAGCCTAGAGCTAGGGAATGCTGTGATCCCACTTTTATTTATTTATTTTTAATTTTTGTTTTGAAATTGTATCATTGAATTGAAATTACAATTCCATCATTTCCCTCTTACCTCTCCTCTTTTCAACCCCTCCCATGTATCCAGTCTTGCCGCCTTTCAACTCCACGGCCTCTTATTCTTTGCTTTATATAATATAGTATATCCTAAATATATCAATGCAATCTGCTCAGTCCATATAATGTCATTGTATGTATAAGATTTCAGGGCTCCTCCAGTTGGTATTAGATAATCAACTGGGGGAGTTCTTCCCTGGAAGAGGGTATTTCTCCTTACCCTCCTTGTTGGGCATAACCCTGCAGCCATCAGTTACGTGGGGTCACGCCCCAGACCCTTAGTGTTCTGGCTGGACTCCACCCCCACAGTCAGCTGGCTACAGCCAGGTTTGCCCCACCCCACAGTTACCTGGCAACAGCTGGGTAGCCCTGCCCACTATAAAAGGGGGTTCTTGGCCCCCTCCTCGCTCTCTTCCCCCTTTTCTCTTGCCCTCCCCCCATTCTTTCCTCTCTTTCCATTCTTCTCCCCTCTTTCCACATATGTATATGATTTCAGGGCTCCCCCAGCTGGTATTAGATAACCAACTAGGGGAGCTCTTCCCTGGGGGAGGGTATTTCTCCTTACCCTCCTAACATCCCTTAGTGGCCTGGTTATAATTTTCTAGTGCTATGCTTCTGGTAATAAACCCGAGAGGAAGGCCAGGAGGGCCGAGACTGGTGCTAATGGCAGTGATGTGCCGAATCTGTCTCCTATACACCTGGCTCAGCCTGTCAATCCCAGTGAGGAGGGCCAAGGGGGCCTTTTGTGGTAGCACGATCCTGGTATTCTCTATCTGGATATGTTCCCGCATGTTCTTGTCCCTTGTAAACAAAGGTTTTTAAAGAAGCCTCTACTGGGAGATCGTTAAAAAACAGGAAGCTGTATGAATAAAGATTCCTTTGTTGCTCTGGTTTCTCGGACTCCTTCTTCCTCGTCCTTTGATGTCCCTTTCTTATGAAAGATGGAGAGAGAAGTCTACAACATTAGCAACTGGAGACCTGGGTGTCAGATCTTCCATGCTTTGTCCTTGGGAAAGATATCCCGCCTCTTTGGACCTCTCTGTGTCAGTCAAATGAAGGCCTCTGCCATACAATTTTTAATGTTTGCTAATCCCAATTTCTCTGCCTTTCATGAATGGAAGATGAAAGAGGATGAAGGCTGTCAGAGAGCCCACACTTTTGGCACTGGCGTCACCCTGCATTTGGGACTCCCCTTTTGAGTGTCCCTTCACACACTTCATGTTCTACATCTGTGTCCTCCTGTTGCCCACATTACTCCTGTGCACCCCACAGAGCTCTTCCATTACCTGGTTCTTAGCTTGTCTTCCAAGCTCACCAGCTCTGGGTTTCTCTCTCCTGAGTGCCTCAGTCCAATGACTGCTTGCTGAACACTGACTGCATGCACAATTCTGTGCTACTGAATACAGGGATACAGATAAGCACAACATACAACCTCAGGGTGAGCACTCTCCACTGAGGGCTGCACAGCGCTGGTCAGTGGGCAAGGCCGTTTCTAAGGGCATCTCTGCAAGGAGAGGATGGAACCATTGAGCTGAGGCCTGCTGGATGAAAAGAATCCATGGGTAGAAGGAGGGCATATTGGTTGATGAAAACTTGTTGGGTGAAGCTTCAGAAGTAATCCGTGTATGGTGAGTGAGTTGATGGTTGATGAGCTGGATGTGAGGGTGTGTGGGGGGGCAAAGGTGAACCATGGGGGAAGCAGAGTGACTCAGGTTTTGAACGCCATGTTGAAGAATATGGGTGGCTGGGTTCCACTGAAGATGAGCTGGATTCTGGAGAAATGCAAGGCTATGCTATCCTAGAATTTAGTATATTTTGAGGATCAAAGTGATGGGTATAGACCCAACTCCATAGTCTACATATGTTTGGGATTCAGGACCCCAAATTTCAGGTGATTCCATAGGCACAGCACAGATAGAAGAGACCCCCCCCCCTTGATTATAACAAGAGTGAGAGATGGAACCAGCAGACTCAAGGAAGTACGTCATGAGATGATGTCGGAGCACCCAGGAAAGTCCTTGGGATTCTTGGGAAATGGGGTGGTCTGTGGTTTCTACGTAGTGGGTAGGGATGGGGGTGCTGACAGAGAAATGCTTCTGTGCAAATGTCATTGCCTCACTGGAAAGAGAAGAAGAGGAACTTAAGGGCAGTGACTTCTGGTAGTGGCTGTTAGAATAAACCTTGAACAAACTTGACTCTGACCAAGGCCCTATGTCAAAACCCCAGCCCCTTCCCCCTTACTTCCACACTCAGTTACCCACTATGACCCACATCCCGACAGCCTGGGAAAGGCAGCTTCTAAGGTCTTTCTGGACAGACAACTCCAGGAGGGAGAAACTGCAAGCTTGCACAGAGTCCAGCCTTTGCATTTTCCAAGCCCTCGATGGAAACCCTAAGTGTCTCTTTCCCCTTTGGGCAGACTTCCCATTCTTCCCAAGTCTGCCCTTGCTGTTTGAAATAAACAGTTCTGTCTGTTGAGGTCAGACTGGTTTATTCTCTGCCTCCCAACTCTTTAATCTGCCTCAGAAATCTAACAGCCCCAGGAGGAAAGAAGGGAACTGCTCACTACATCTTTGTAGGGTCATGTGATAGAAATGGGTGGGACTGGCTAACTCTCCAAGACCATGGTGAGATGGGGAAGAGGTGACTGCCCAGGACCAGTGCTGGGAGGGACAGTAGCTACTTGTTTGATCCCTACATATGGCAGAGACTCTCCATGCTTCCTTCTGTGCCTGAAGCCTCTGCACTATGGCGATCAGAGGGGTTTTTGTTTTTGTTTTTAATTTTTTATCCACATTACATTCCACTTATTGCCTCCCTCCCAGTCACCCCTTCACCCTGTTCCACAGTCTTCCCCACCCTCCCCTTCTTCTCTGAGAGGGTACCTCCCCTCCCCTGTGTATTCCTCCACCCTTGCATATCAAGTCTCAGTGGGGTAGGCACATTCTTTCCTACTCAGGTCGGACAAGCTAGAAGACCATATCCTGTGGACAGGCAACAGCTTTAGGAATAGACCCACTCAAGTTGTTCAGGACCCACATGTCGACCAAGCTGCACATCTGCTACGCATGCGTAGGGAGGCCTAGGTCCAGCCCCCTTTAGTAGGTGGTTCAGTCTCTGAGAGCTCCAAGGGTCCAGCTTTGTTGATTCTGCTGGTCTTCCTGTGGAGTTGAGATCAGAGATTGTGTTTCTTCTGTTCGGTTTGACTTGCTGTGCAGGGCTGCTATGGCTCCTTTGCACAGCACACTCTAGGCAAGGGCTCTATTATGGAATTACAGCTCCCCTTTGCTGTTTATGCACAGCTAAATCCCAGGAAGCATCACTGAGCTATTATCGTTTTTTTATTAATATTTTTGAATCTTTTAAAGCCCAGGGATTATTAACCAATGGATGTCTTCAGTCATAGAATAAGCCAAGGTACATTTGTAGAAAGAACGGGCTTCTCTCCCTTTCTTCTTCTCTCCGTGTGCACCTCTCTGCTCACCTCAGCCCTAGCCACCAAGGCTCAGTGTGCAGTGGAAGTGAAAAACCCTTTAGTTCTTGGTAATTAGAGCGAGATGTGGAAATCAGGTCTCAGGAAGCCGAGGGCCTCATTCTAGCTGTCTTTCACATGTCAGCGCCCTCTGATCTCTCATTCTCTGGTGGCACCTGCTCAGATCCATTCAAGACATCTACTTCAGTAACTCGATTACCCTGGGCAGTGCATTTACATAACACACCTCCCTCCAGTCAGGTGCGGAGCTCAGTCATTCCGCAAGGGGCCTGGCGTCTCTCCACTAATATCGCTTTACACACAGATAATGAACACAGGTTCCCAACAAGTGACTGCATCAGTCGATATAAGAGACACAGTCCTACCTGCATGTGCTGCCTGTGCTGCTTCTGGACCCAATTAGCTAGCCTAAGTCCAGCGCTGCGGGAATACTTTCCCCAAAGTGGTTCTCTCGCTCACCCTGGGGTTATCTTTGTCTGCTCTTCAGAGGGCATGTGGAGCACGAGTGTTGTGCGGCTCTCTTGGGAGGCCAGTCAGGTTATCATGCTAGCTGAGAGCCTGGCTTCTCAGTGCCTTGATGCACATAAAAGGACTCAGGGTGATTTGGTGTGTGAAGAGATGCCAGGAACCCATGCCAGGCCTGATGCCTTTGTAGTGAAGTCACAGAGAGAATAGAACAGGCATCTCAGATGCCCTCTTCCTCAAGTCTTGGAGTTTTGACTTCACTCATAGTACTGACCCAGGAAGTCTTTTGCATGTGTCTTCCTTCCCTCCTGTCCCCTCAGGCTGAGCAATCCTAGATGGTGTGAAGGGTGTCAGCTTGAGCTTGGTGACTTGGAGAACAGCTCATCAAGTTCCTAGTTAGCTTTCCTGTGGAAATGTCAGTTTTCATAAAAATAATGTTTGTGTTTGATTGTATAGGTGCGTGTATATGTGTGTGGTGTATGTGTGTGTGTGTGTGTGTGTGTAGGAACACATACATGTGTATGCGTGTGGACTGGGTGGATACTTCTCAGGAGCTGTCCACCTTGTTTCTCTGAGACAGGGTGTCTCTCTCTCCTTGAACCTGGAGCTAACCTGTTATGCAAGGTTGGTGTCCAGTGAGTCCCAGCCATCTACCTCCCCAGTTCTGGGGCTATAGTGTTATTTTCTGCTTTTACATGGATTCTGGAGTTCTATCTGAGGTTTTCATGTTTGCTCAGCAAAATCTTTACTAGCTGAGCTGGTTCCCCAGCCTTGGGATGCTGCTGCTTTTCTAGGCTGCTGCTGATAACCTCTGCGAGGACAAGTGTGTGCAAGCTAATCTCTGCAGAGACCTGCAGGGAGCAGGAGCAGGGAGCACAGTGTCAGGTGCTGATTTGGACTGAAGAAGCAGCAGTGCTTTAAAGGCAGAAGGCAAGAGGCTGGGATACTCTGCTCAGCTCTGCGCCTTAATAGGATGGGAGCCTTATCGTCTTACCTATACCAGGCTCAGTCTCCTCAGAAAGCACATTCCTCACTCAAGGTTGCTTGAGAATTAGAGAAGGTGATAAGAGGTAAGATTCTGAACACCAAGGATGCGATACACATAGAAGGAAGGAAACATTAGTGGCTTTACTAACTTAATTGTGACATTAATCCAGTTCCCCCAGACCCTTGATTATTTAAAAAAATTAAAACCTTATTTATTTATTGACAGGGTTTCTCTGTGATGCCCTTGCTGTCCTGGAACTCACTCTGTAGACCAGACTGCCTTGAATTCAGAGTTCTGCCTGCCCCTGCCTTCCAAGTGCTTGGATTATAGGTGGGCACCATTACCACCTGACTGTAACTAACTAACTAATTAATTTTGTTTTTTGCTTTTATTTTTATTTTTTTTGAGACAGAGTCTCACTCTGTAGACCTGGCTATCCTGAAAGTCCTATGTAGACTAGGCTGGCTTCAAACTCACAGAGATCTGGCTGCTTTTGCCTTCTAAGTGCTGGGAATCAGAATTTCTTTGCTTTAAAGTTTTACATTTATTTATTTATTTATTTATTTATTTATTTATTTATTTATTTATTTATTTAATGCGTGTTCAATTTGGTACTTGCTGAAGCCAGGAGAGGGTGTCAGATCGCGTGGACCTGAGTTTCAGGCATTTGTGAGTTTCCTGATGTGGGGACTGAACTAGGGTCCTCTGCAAAAGCAGCAAGGACTTATTACTGCTGAGCCATCTCTCCAGCCTTGGTTATTTCATCTATATTTTTATTTCCCATTAGTTCAATATTGCTTTACTTTGAAAAGCACTTCTCTCTGCTTTAGGTCTCAATGAGATAACAACTAAGACAGCGTCTGTGTGGACAGTCTTTTCTTGAGCAACTGCTCCATTGATGACTTGTATACACAGTTAGCACTTAATGAATCTTGCAGGTCCATAGAAACCATCTGAGCATCTAGGGCTGTCTAGTGACTTATTTTTGAAAAGGGTCATAGAAGATTTGACTCAAGGAAAAGGAAAAAAATGAGCCCAGGGAGTTACTTTGTACCAATTTATCCTTTTTTTTGATGCACTTTTTCTTTGATTTAATGAATGACCGATTCCCTAAGCCAATTGTGGAAGTCAGTCACTCATCACCAGCTTGCTCTCCCCAGTGAGAGAGTAGCATCTTTAATGATGGCGCCTTGTCGTGACTAATGGAATGAGACCGGGAGAGATATCTCTTGAGGAAAGTTATAATCTCCACTTCAGTCTAATATGATATCTTAGACTGAAAGGTGCAATGGGATTAAAGCACCATCCCCCCATCAGATTAAAAGTATTGACACATTTGAAACTTTCAGGTCTCACATCCTTTGCCTTTTGATATAGTTTTGAACGGGGTGAATCCCCAGAGGGACGCAATGGGAAGGCTTGAGTATCTGTGACTGGCATCAAATTGCTGCAAACAACATTCCACTCCAATCTATCAAGTGCTTGTGGAGTTTCTGTGAAGCAAAGAACACTGTACTGAGCATTGTGGGAGAGACAAAAAAAAAAAAAAAAGAGGGGACGTGGTTAATGCCCACACATCAGTTCTTGCCTACGGGGGTCTGCATCAGGAAGCTAGAGGCTGCATGTGTTTCTTTGCAACCCTGACTGGATGCTTTCTTGAAGTTCTAGGAGCTTGGACTCCAACCTTTGACTTCACAGCTCTGTGCTTATGCTTGGGAGTCTGAGCCTTGATGCAGAGAGGGTGATTGTTGTTCTGCTTCTTGTTACAACAACTTGGACCACAGTCAGATTGGCAGGTTGGTGACTTGCCAGCAACAATAGGATGTGAGAATAGTTAGGCATGAGAAAGCTGGGAAGGATGAAGGCAAACTTTTTGCATTGAAAATGATCTGTGTTGCCCTAATCACTTAAATACACTTTCCTAAGGTTATCTGGGCTATTTCTTTCCCTGTCCCCTTCATGGTCTCTAAGCTATTTCATCATGTCTTTGAGTAGAGACCCGTGACTGCCTTTACAGTCTTTGTTATAGGCTATTAGATCAAGATTAGCAAGTAGACTCAAGTCCAAAGTTATCGAATGTTCCCATAGACCTCAATTTCTTTAATTATGAAAACCAAGCTTACTCAAGTCCCCCGAGAGAGCTTCCATGGGCAGAGGCACAGGGAGGCAAGCCACAGTCTGAATGCAGCTGCAGACAAGCCTCCACTTGGATCCAATAGCAGCTCTTCCTCCTCTGATTAAGGTACAGAAAAGATGAGCTCTTGCACAGTCAATAGAGTGCTGCTTTTGCTTGCATATGTATGTGTGTGTAGCATGTGTATTCATGCTTGCTTAGGAGTATACAGGTACATGTGTAGGGGTGTGTGTCTGTGCCTGTATTCTCTCTCATATCTATCTATCTATCTATCTATCTATCTATCTATCTATCTATCTATCTATCTATATCTATCTATCTTCTATATGTGTAGCTATCATTTATGTATCTATCATCTATGTATCTACACATCTATGTATTATCTATGTATGTATGTATGTATGTATGTATGTATGTATGTATCTATCATCTATTATCTACCATTTATGTACATATATGTCTATCTATCTATCTATCTACATATCTATATATTATCTACTATATATGTATCTATCATTTATATATCTATCATCTGTGTATCTACATATCTATCTATTATCTATCTATCACTTATCTATCTATTATTTATGTATCTATCATTTATGTATCTACATATATATCTATGTATTATCTATCTTCTATATATGTATGTATGCATGTAGGTATGTATGTGTCTGTCTGTCTATCTGTGTAAGGACCAGAGGTTGATAATGGGAGTCCTCTTTAATTGTTCTTCTTGTTATTTGTTGAGGTAGTGTCAAAAACTTGAACTCAGAGCTTGGGAATGCAGCTAGCTTATGCTATCAAGCTTGCTAGGGCATCCTCTGCCATGTTTTCTGGACAGTGGAATTACAGGGGATTTTCCATGCCTACCCAACCTTCATATGGATGCTGGAAATCTGAACTTCAGTCCTTGAACACTTGTGTGCCAGCTGTTCACCCACTGGTCCATCTCTCCAGGTCATGGGTCGGTGACCCCTGATGAGCCAAAACACTATATCTGATTGCACAGGGGTGATGGTTGGATATCAGGCATGAGATTTTTAAAAATTTATTTTTTAAAGCTTTCACAAGATATTTGTATTTGGACCACTTACTAGAAACTGTTCCATTTCACTGTCAACAGAGAAGGATCAGGTAATGTAGAAGTGAAACCCAGGTAGGTAATGGGGCATTTAAAACACAAAGCAGATTTCCACTTTGCCTTGTCTTGTCTCTTTCCTGAGGAGAAAGCGAGGGGTAGTGCCAAAGGTCTAGGGCAAGGCCCCTCCCAGAGATACTCAGCTAGAGACAGGGAGATACTGTACTTTGAGCCTGACCAGTCCTCGGTTAGTATCTGTCTGGTTTAGTATAATTTTCTTTCAAATATCTTTGAAATGGATAATTTTTCAATGTGCACAAAGTTAGGATAGTAATTAGTTAGTATTCATAGATCCATTAAATTTAATAGCTACCAACATCTGTCAATCTTATTTCTTCCATCAACTTCCAATTTTCCTGGAGTAGCTTATTTTTAAATAAAACTATAATATAGCATTCTCAGAGTATTTTTAAATGGAAAATACTTTTTCCCATGTGGTATATTCTGACCAGTTTCCCTTCTCCTGTCTCCTCCCAGATCTTCTCCACCCTTCCACCCAATCCAACTACACATCTTCTTTCTCTTTCTCTAGAAAACAAAAAGTGCAATGAAAAACGAACAAACCAGGATAAAACAAAGGCAGTCCCCGGCACTCTGGGAGGCAGAGGCAGGCAGATTTCTGAGATTGAGGCCAACCTGGTCTACAGAGTGAGCTCCAGGACAGCCAGGACTACACAGAGAAACCCTGTCTCAAAAAAACCAAATCCAAAAAACCAAAAAAAAAAAAAAAATCTTTAAACAGGAAAAAAAAAAAAAACCCTACACACACATGCATTTGCATGTGCACATGCATACAGACCCAAAAATCCTATAAAAATACAAAGTCGAAAATCATAATAGATAAGCAAATACAAGTTAAAGACAAACAAATGAAGAAAAGCCCCAGCAGAGCTGCTTCAGACTGTTCCAAGGTCTCCCACTCTGCACGCTGTCAGCTGCGGCTCTCTGTTTTTGTTCTGATCTACTGCAGGAGGAAGCTTCTCTGGCGATGGCTGAGCAAGGCACTGATCTATTAGTATAGCAGAATGTCATTAGGAGTCATTTTATTGTTATGTTCTTTTATGTAATGTTTTATATTTCTTTTTATTTCATGTACAATGGTGTTTTACTGGCATTTATGTCTGGGTGCCCTGGAGCCTCTAAAACTGGCATTACTGAGAGTTATGAGTTGCCATGTGGGTGCTGGGAACTGAATCCCAGTCTTCTAGAAGGGCAATGAGTGGAGTGTTCTTAACCACTGAGCCACCTTTTCAGCCCCATTGCTATGTCCATTTAGCAGAAAAATAGTATTCGTTTTCTTCCTAGGTCCATGGCCTATCTAGCCTTGGGTTTTTCTTCTCATAGACTTCCCCGCCCCCCATGATTCCCACTCCTGTGTAGACCAGACAACCTCTCTTTCACTCAACAAAGGACTCTAGCAATCCATGAAGCTATTTCATCTTGGCAGCAGAAACCCTGAATAACAATAGTGTAGGAGAGAGAGTCAACACTAATAGCTGACATCAAATTACATTGCCAGCATCAATGCAATGTAGCACCGTCACAGGTCTGATGTTTTAGCAGGAAATATGTCAGCTGGAGTCCATGGCATATCATCTTTACATATCCGTTAGCAACAGCCCAGCCTCAGATGGCTTCCATGCTGTATAGAGGCTACACCATCTTTAGATGCAGTAAATGCTACTGACTGGACTGACATCCCAGTGTTGCTGTTCTTATGCTTCAGGTGGTGACCAACAAAGGCTGGTTAAGAAGAGGCCTTCCAGGGGCTGGAGAGATGGCTCAATGGTTAAGAGTATCAGCTGTTCTTCTAGAGGAACAGGATTCAATTCCCAGCACCCATGTGACAGCTCACAACTGTCTGTAACTCCATTTCCAAGGGATCTGATATTCTCACATGCATACATATAGGCCAAACATCAATGTAATAAAATAGAAATAAATAAATTGTGTATTTTTTTTTTAAAGATGAGGGCTTCTAGAATCTCAAGCTAATGCTATTCTTTCTGAAAGAGTGCTTTTTGGATTGGTTTCTAAAAAGTATGTTTGTTCTTGGATACTGAACATTGCTTGGTTGGGAAGATTAGAAGTTTAGTACAGATAGACTCATCTTGTTAATGAAACTTGCTTGGTTTCCAGCAGAGAGACTCCTTGATTGTTCTGTACTGTTTGGGCAGACCATCTCAGTGCAGAAATAGCACATGATAGTTATTTTCTGGAGTAAGAACAGGAGAAATTTATGGTAAGGCCCTTTGGACACTTATGGGCTCATATTTTTTATTTTTTGTATCTTTATTAACACCTTTCAGCTCATGCATACTCATGGGTATCACACACAATTTTCCAGGGCTTAATGATGTTTTGTGTGTTGTTTAAAAAAAACATTTATTTATTTATTTATTATTATTATTATTTTATTTTTCATTATTTTTAATTGTGTGTGCATGTGCACGCACATGAATACAGTGCCAACATAGGCCAAAAAAGGAATCCCCTTGGATTTGGAGTTACAGGCAGACTGTGAGTCTCCACTGGGTGCAGGTCCTCTGCAAAAGCAGCAAGTTCTCTTAACTGCTGGGCCAGCTCTCCTACTTCCCATGCTTTTGTTTGAGGAGGTTGAATTGTTTTCTGGGAGGGATGATGCTTCCTTGTTTCTGACTTTTTAATTGGAGAGCCTTTGGTATTGTTGCTGAATTGGTGATGTGCTGCTTACATGACCCTGTGACAAGGAACCCTTCAGTGCCCTGGTATCATCTGGCAATTACTCTTACTTGGGACATGAGATCAGTTTCCATTGAATGGTGGGTTTCTGGTAGGGCTTACCGTGTGTCTTGCAGACAACTGTGGGATGACATGAGTAATAAATTCTTCCTGAAAACTACAGGCTTATGAAGATGAACTAGGGCAGCCCAATGCTCTGAGTTGAGGTGGAATCTATTTTAGAATGGACTCCCTAAGTCGGAGAGATACCAATTTATTTGTTTATTTTTTTATTCGATATATTTTTTATTTACATTTCAAATGATTTCCCCTTTTCTTGCCCCCCACTCCCCGAAAGTCATATAAGCCCCCTTCCCTCCCCCTGTTTTTCTACCCACCCCTTCCCACTTCCCTATTCTGGTTTTGCCTTATATTGCTACACTGAGTCTTTCCAGAACCAGGGGCCACTCCTCCGTTCTTCTTGTACCTCCGGGGCTTAATGATGTTTTGATGTGTGGATTATGTTTTGGGGAGATACCAATTTAAATACCTTAAGATAGTCTGAATTGGTGCTCAGGACATAGCCCAGTCAATACAGAGACTGTTATGTAAGCTTGAGGTTCTAAGATAGGATCCTGACACCCACATAAAGGTCAGACAAGGTGGTTCATGTGTTTAAAGCAATATTAGGGTAGTGGGTTCGAGTTGGGGATCGCTGGAGCTCATGAGCCAACCAGCACTACTGAACTGATGAGCTCTGGTTTTAGTGAGAAACCCTGTGTCCAAACAGTAAGGTGGGAGGCCATCAAAGAAGACAACTGAACTTGACCTCTGCTCTTCTTGTGCATTTGCATACACATGTGCACATTAACACAGACACAGACACATAGACACAGACACAGACACACACACACACACACACACACACACACACACACACACACACACACACAGAGGAGATCACCTGAATTAACTTTGGATTTTGGAGTGGGTGGATGGAGGGATGGAGGATACAAATGAAAAAAATCTTTAGGAGTTGAGAGTCTTGATAGTGACTACTTGATAGCTTGATTCTACAGCCACATAGAATTTATGTAGTGAAACTTTGAATAATACAAAGCTAAAAATAATTTTGAACTTCTTGAGAAGTCTAAATATGGCAATATGAGTTGGGGTGACTGAATTTGGTTATCCTTTTGTTTTCGATAGGTGAAGTTCTCAAGCATTTTGCTGGTAATTTTATATGAATCTCTAAAATGACTCAGTCCTGGCTTTGTTTCGTCAGGACCTTTGTGACCTTCGTTTCACAAAACCATTAGTACGGGCGTCAGACTGTAGCTTTGGTCAGCTCCACACGGTGCAAGAGAAATCCTATATTTGACACACTTAGGGTATTGTCTGAAGAAAATAAGACCACTTTCTTCTCCCTGGAGTTTTCCTAATGATTGTGGCTATAGGGAGATGCTTTCTGAGGAGGGACAAGTATTCACACGAACATATCTGCATGTGTTTTTACTTGTGTGTATGGTCCTCTTTGGACATATTCCTCTTCTTTAGAATGCTTTTCTGACTTAGATTTTTGGATACCCTATCACAACTAATCTACACAGGAAGACAGGCAATGTCATACACAGTCTAAAAGTATTCCATGAATTAACGAATATTAGGAGCTCATGCTTAGGATACATTTATAGGACACAATTTTAAATGAATTGACACACAAGACTGCAATCTAAGATGTGACAAAACAAACAAAAAACTAACAATAAAACAAAACAAAAACAAACAAAAAATCCCAACAAAAATTAGGAATACATTTTTGCTTGCTCAGAACCTGCTTGCAGTGAGGTCACGACCCAGCGTGAGAGAAAACAGCATATACAATAGCGAAAGAAGCAAACTTAACACTCATCAAAGAGCCGGCTTAGGGAGAACACTTGTGTAAAATTATAAATATCCTAGCAGTAAGACAACCACGAGAATCCTTTAACATACGACGGCTCTGCTCAAACATACGTCGTCCGAGATGAGCATGGAACAGGGTCGCAGCTAAAGTAAATCAGAGCATAAAGGCACGGAGACCAGTCACTCTAGGCTACGGTTTCTGAGGCTGGGGCGTGAAGTGGCTAAGACAAACACTTAGCCCACTCAGCTGGGGATTAGTGTGGGACGCTGACAAGCCTGTCTAATTAGAACACTCTCAGGCCATCTGTAATAGCTGTGGGGAGCTGTCGGTAAACAGTGTCTGTTCAGGGGGTCATTGCGTGGGGCGCCTCTCAGCACCAAAGGGAGGCTTCACTCCTTGTTCTTAGCAGTCATCTTGCTCACAGCTCTTCCCCCAACACCCCAAGGAGCTCGGTGCCCTTCTCTAAGAGACACAAAGGATCCTGAGCTCATTGTGGCTGTCTCTGCGGGAGGAGGGTGAAAGATGACACTTGGAAACAAGCGAACTAATTATAACCCTATTTAGTTCCTGTGGGCGACTCTCTCTGTCCGTCCGTCCCTTTCACATTTCATTCCTATTTGGTAAGGAGGGATGGATTATTTCTGGAAACTAGCTTTTCCTCCCTCAAACACCCCCACCAGCCACCAAACACAGCCATCCTGTGGTAATTAACAGTCTCCACTTTCAAAATACATTTTATGTGACTCTGGGTCAGGTAAATCTAAATTAGCTTATAAGACAAAGTAGAGCCTTCCCTATTAGCTCCTGGACCTCTGCCAATGCAGAACACTATTTTGGGAGTTGGGCCAACCAGGAGTTATTGCGTGGAGACTGGGAGTAGGAGGATCTGAAGACATGGGTAACAGTGGGCTTCCTTGTTTCTTGGGATCACTCACAAGTTCTCAGGGTGGGGGTGGGGTGAGGGGCTGGGGGTGGGGGGTTGAGGTGGGGGGTAAGGTGGTGGAGTAAACAAAGGGTTAATGCAGCTTGAGTGTGGGGAAGGAAGCAGGTAGGAGGTGCTGGTGAGCCAGCCATGCTCCTGGGATTCTCAATGGCTTGCAAGAGAATAGGTGTTCTAGGCACCTCTGAGGAGTGGCTTGATCGCCTCAGGCTAACAATGACTGCTGAGATTAACTAGAAAGGGGTGGAGCTCCAGACTTCTTGGAAGGAAAGACTTCAGTGTCCTTGACCAAGCCATGTTCTCTTGTTTTTTCTATCCTTCCCAGATAAGGGCTGGGTAACACGATCTCAGAGATTTTTTTCATGAGTCTGTGGACTTCTGACATATTTGCCTGACTTCCAAGAACCATCCATAATCCAGATGAAGCATGGTTACCTGTGTTCTGGACTTTCCTGCTCTCCGAGGAAGGGAGGGATTAAACATGAAGTAATCCATTGTGCTGACTATAAAGAGATCACAAATGTAAACAATATGCAATGGTTTTTGAGGGCCTACTAAGTGCCAGTATAATTTTCAGGGATGAAGGAAGGGAGGGAAGGAGGAATGGAAGGAGGGAGGGAAGGAGAGAGGGAAAGAGGGAGGGAAAGGGAGATATGAGGTAAAGAATAGTTTTTTTTTTTTTTTATATTAATAAGACTCTCTCTGTCCTTAAGCAGTTTGCAGTATAAAGGAGACCAATCTGGATTCAGAGAACTCAAGAGAGGAAGACGATAGAGCGAAAGCTTGAATCTGGACTGAGTATGAAAAGATACAGGTGATGGGCCTGGAGAGCTGGCCCAGCAGTTAAGAGCAAGTCCTGCTTGCAGAGGACTTGAGTTCAGTTCCCAGGCCCCGTGCCAGGTGGCCCACAGCTGCCTGTAATTCCAGCTCCAGGCAATCTAATTCCCCTCTTATGAACTCTTGTGAGTACTGAGACACATGCATACCCCTTTCCCCCCTTCCCACATAGTAAAAAATTGAAACTAATCTTCAAAATATCTAGGAGAAAAATTGACATTTGAAAGAGCAGGTGGAGGAGAGGTCTTAGGTCTAGGATAGCTTGGGGAGCCCTTGGAAACCCTTGACCCTGGGACACTAGTTTTACTAAAGATTCCACAGGCTTACATCCTTTGGGCCCTGGGGAGGGCTGTCTTGGTTGTATTGCTTCGTGGCAGCTGCAGTATGGTGGGACAGAGAGAGAGAGAGAGAGAGAGAGAGAGAGAGGAGGAGGAGGAGGAGGAGGAGGAGGAGGAGGAGGAGGAGGAGAGAGAGAGAGAGAGAGAAAGAGAGAGAGAGAGAGAAGTCACATGGTGAGACAAGAGACTAGAAGATGGTTCAGAGGCCATTCTAGGTTTTTATTCTTACACGTGTTCATGGGCACTAAGAGAACTACTTAATCCCTCCTGATGGTGATGTCCCCAGTCACCTAATTGCTTCATCTCTGGAAGGTTCCATCACCTCTCAACATCACTGCACTGAAAGCCACACCTCCAACACACTTCCCTCTCGGGGAAGGAAGCATGACTACATCAAAGAATCATAGAGCTCTCACACTCAGACCCTAGTGTGGCTTCCATGGGAGGCTGCCCTCTCGCCATGCAGTCTCTCTCTCTCTCTGTATGTATGTATATATGTTTGTGTGTGCATGTGCAGACATGTCCTCAAGCATTTCAGGTCAGAGCCATGCTCTCAAATCTTCAGGCTCAGATACCAAAACTGTCATAGCATCTTTCCCTTTCAGAACATTCCAGACCAAGTCAAAACTGTCAGAGGAACCTCCCAAATTGCTTCTGAAATAATTGAAAGGGGTTCAGCTCACCCTGCTCAGAGCCCTCTTTCAAGGTGGCAGTAGATAGTAGATGAAAGGACACACACACACACACACACACACACACACACACACACAGAGCGAGAGAGAGAGAGAGAGAGAGAGAGAGAGAGAGAGAGAGAGAGAGAGAGAGGAGAGAGAGAGAGAGAGAGCGAGAACAGTTATAAGCCTCTACAAAGACAAAAACAAAAATATAACCAAAAATCTGAAAAAAAAAATCAAAAGCTCCAGGCTCCAATTCCTCTGATACTAGCTAGATTCCCTCATCACAGAGGGAAGTGATTTCCAGTTTGCTCTACTAGAAGGAATACACAATCACTTTCCTGTCAGTTTCCTAGTGGTGATTTTATATCCCGCAGTGCGGCTGCCTACAGAGGTTTAGCTGGGCTGAACTACCTGCAAACTTTTACAAAATACCTCCCTAGGATACTGGCAGTACCTTTTCTGAAGGAACCTGTGTCCTATATCAAGATTAGAAACATGCGCCTGCCATGTTTGAACACAGAATGGAGCATAGTCCAGGAGCCCTTCACAACCGCTCCAGTGAGAGTGTCTCGAAGCCATTGAGGAAGAAGTCCCCTTTAAAGACTCCCATGAGGCCTCATGTCCATGGCCCTTCAGCCTCTCCACACTCCTGCCCTCCTCTCACCCAGGGACAGAAGCCACACACACCCTGCTGCAAGACTTTTTCTCAGTGAACACTTGACCTGCAAGCTTCACAAACACTGCATTCAAGTTGTGGAAAGTGGAGGCGCACAAGAGAGAAGCGAAGTCTTTTGAGTTGTTTGTGGTGTGGAGGGAAGGTAAGCTGCCTCATAAAATGCTCCCTTAAGAATAAGAACATCTCTTATGCCACTTAGTGCTTGAAAGAGTCACTAGAAGGGCCGGTATGGAGGGCGCTTGAGGATGCCACAGTCAATGACTGCCACAGGATGCAAGGTTAGTTCTGTTCTCTAAACCATCCTTCAGAAAATAGGGCTCTAGATTGTAGTCATGTCAGCAAAAGTAGTTTTTGCCTTCCCTACATGCTAGGCAGCGGTCTACAAGAAGGGTTGGCTGATTTTTTTTTTCCTCTAAGACAATAACCGGTTGCCAGATAATGACTATTTCAGATTTTCTAAGCCACCCATTGTTGTAGTTGCTAATTAACCTCTACTCAAAGGGACCTAGTGGAATTCAGTCTTTCCTAACTCCTCCAGTGTACTGGGTTCCTGAATGAAACACACACACACACACACACACACACACACACACACACACACACACACACAGGCTTTAAAAACATAATTGAACATAAAATAAAACAAAGTAAAATCTGAATGTCTACTCATTGATTTTGTGGCTTTCAATACATGAGTCAATACCAGAATTATACAGGGATTGAAGGGCTGTGCTGGCTAGTTTTAGGTCATCTTGACACAAGCTTAAGTCATCTGAGAGGAGGGAACCTCAATTGAGAAAATGCCTCTATAGGACTGAGCTGTAGGCAAGCCTGTAGGTCATTTTCTTAAATAATGATCGATGGAGGCTGGCCCAGCACACTTTGGGTGGTGCCATTCCTGGGATGATGATCCTGAGTTCTATAAGGAAGCAGGTGAACAAGTCAGAGGGAGTAAGACAGCAAGCAGCACCCCTCCATGGCCTCTGCATAAACTCCCGCCTCCAGGTTCCTGTCCTGTTTGACTTCCTGTCCTGACTTCCTTCAGTGATGTACTATGGATGTGGAAGCATAAGCCAAATAAATCCTTTCCCCCTTAAGTTGCTTTTGGTCATGGTGTTTCGTTATAGCAATAGCAATCCTAACTAAGACGGAGGTGTAGATCAAAAAGGCCCCCTCTGGGCTCTGTTAAGCATATTTGTGGTGTATTCGCTTACTTCACTTATCCTGAGCCAGCTAAGAAGAACTGCAAGAAAAAACAAAAAAAAATGTATTGCATAAGAAATTTAACAACAACAACAACAACAATAAGAAGAAGAATTTCTAACTAAATTCTACAAGTGTAATTTAGAAGTGACCAGCATGTTCAGGGTGATATGGCCATAGACAGCTGGCACAACTTAAATGTGTATGCACATGAGATAAAATATCACTGCCTTGTTAGACTTAGCATCTTGCTGTCTAGCCATGGCTTTTCATAACTGAGGTCCTTTTGCATCTGTCTTCTGAGTGCTGGGATTACAGGCATTTACCACCGTGCTTAGTCTGAAATACCATTGCTTCAAGTACAAAACTTCATTCATATGCTAAGAGCCGTATATTCAGGTGGACCACACTGCTTTCTGGAGACGACTCTTTGGGAAAATGGGCAGCTGACTCCTACTGTGTTGTCATTTCTCTTTGGCATTTCCATCATGTGAGCATACTTCCACGTAAGACGGTATGTTGGGAATTTAAAGGAGAACCTGCACTCAATTCTCAGGTGGGTGGCATTAAGTGGTTCAGCCAAGCACCTGCACAGAAGCCCAGAGAAGTGATCCAGATCTGGACAAATGGCAGCCAAGTTGACCCCTGGTTATAAATATACCCTTTAGGTACTCCAGGGGTAGCTGGGGAAGACAACCTGGCCAAAGATTAGGCTTGTCAGGGAGTGGAATAAACTGAATAAGGCACTGGTAGCATTGCTTCTCAGATGGTTGAAGAAAGGGCAGTGCCCTGGTTATAGATCTGAAGGCTGCTGGGCAGTACATAGACAGAAGGATATTTATGAGCATCTGCTGTGTGCCTGGCACAGTGTTGGGCTTGGGGACGCAAAGGTGTTTTCCATTCCAGTGAGTCATAGCATCACAAGATGGTTTATTCCAGGGGCAACTTGGAACATGTGGCAAGTGGCAGAGGTGTGTACATGACATCACTTGAGTGTGAAGGATAGGGTGTCTGAGTTTATTCAGAAGGAGAGGAAGGTCCAGAAACTGTCAGGAGAAGGGAACATTCAAACTGAGTCTTAAAGTATGACCAGGGGAGAGCTAGAGAGATGGTTCAATTGATAAAAAGTTTACCTTACAAGTGTTAGGACTTGAGTTGATCCCTTAGAGCCCACATTAAAAAAAAATCTAGGTATGGCAGAGGCACTTATAATTCCTGACCTAGGGAAGCAGAGGAAGAGAGATTTCTGAGATCTCACTGGATAGTTATCTTGGTCTATTTAGTGAGTCCCAGGACAGTGAGAGACTATCTCAAAACAACACAACACAACAACAACAATAAACAAACAAAACAAAAAACACAAATCAAAACTAAAACAAATGTAGTTTGAATAGATGTGGCCCCCATAGATATATGTCTATTATGTGTTTGAATCCTTAGCCCACAGGCTGTGGCACTATCAGGAGGTGTGGCCTTGTTGGAGGAAGTGTGTCACTGTGGGAGTGGGCTTTGAGGTTTCCTATGCTCATGCTCTGCCCAGTGTGGAATGAGAGCCTCCTCCTGACTGGCTTCATCAAGATGCAGAGCTCTCAGTGCCTCCAGCGCCAAGTCTGTCTGCACACTTCCTGCCAAGATGAGAACGGATCAAACCTTTGAAACCAGAAGCCAGATCTAATTTCATATTTGATAATATGAATTTTATAATAGTTGACTTGGCCGGGCAGTGGTGGCACACGCCTGTAATCCCAACACTCTGAGAGGAAGAGGCAGGCAGATTTCTGAATTCGAGGCCAGCTTGGTCTACAGTTTCAGGACAGCCAGGGCTATACAGAGAAACCCTGTCTTGAAAAAACCAAATCCAACAACAACAACAACAACAACAACAACAACAACAACAACAACAACAAAATAATAGTTGACTTGGTCATGGTGCCTCTTCCCAGCGATAAAACCCTAGGACAACAAACAAACAGTCAAACAGACAAACAAAAAAACAAGGTATATGGTGCTCGAGGAATAATATTTGAAGTTGATTGTTGGCCTCCAATCGCATCCATCATCCTCACACAGCTAAAAAGGAGAAGTGAATTTTGGATCAAAACAAGAATGAAAGTTGACCCAGAAATATGAAGGAACATCGCTTTGGGTGAAGTCATTCGAGTTGGGTCTTGGGGCAGGGACTGGAAGTAGAAGGCAAGTCTAGATGACATACTAACATGGTGAGGCACTACTTAAAGGCTGTATGTCAAGGAGTTGCATGATCAATGAGTTCTTAAAAATCAAGTTATTCTTTGTGAACCTGATGGATACCTTAGGTTGGATCATATGGAAGTAGAGCGTGAGAAGGGGGATATTTTTGTGTAGATCACTGAAGTAATGCAACCAAGGAGAAATATTTTAAAAGTTTATTTTTATCTCTGTGTTTTGTGTATGTCTGTGCATGTAACTGTGGGTATATGCAGTGGCCAGAAGAGGGTATTGGATTCCTTGGAATTGTAGTGACAGGTGGTTGTGAGCTGTTCAATTGGGTGCTGAGAACCGAACCCAGGTCCTCTGGAAGAACGGCAAATGCTCTACTGAGCCATCTCTCCAGTTGGAAATGTTCTGAGGGAGGTGTACAGAGGAAGGAGCTTTGGTGTAAAGAGATCAGCCTCAGCTTGGGACCATGGAGATCAATGTCAATGTCAATCTTACTACAGGGCTAGGTGGCATCCTGGGAATTTTCCGGTTAGTCTGGTCTACCAGTCATGACAGTCTCCTGGGAAACAGTACAGAGACAAACCACTCACAGCTGCAATCTGCATCATCTGGGAGGACAATTCTTTTTTTTATTTGATATATTCTTTATTTACATTTCAAATGATTTCCCCTTTCCTGGATCCTCCCTCCCCGAAAGTCCCATAAGCCCTCTTCCCTCCCCCTGTTCCCCCATCCACCCCTTCCCACTTCCCTGTTCTGGTATTCTCCTACCTATTCTGCACTGAGACTTTCCAGAACCAGGGGCCACTCCTTCCTTCTTGGACATCATTTGATATGTAGATTGTGTCTTGGGTATTCCAAGCTTCTAGGCTAATATCTGCTTATCAGTGAGTGCATACCATGAGTGTTCTTTTGAGACTGGGTTACCTCACTTAGGACGATGTTCTCCAGCTCCACCATTTGTCTAAGAATTTCATGAATTCATTGTTTCTAATGGCTGAATAGTACTCTACTGTGTATATATACCACATTTTTTGTATCCATTCCTCCACTGAGGGACATCTGGGTTCTTTCCAGTTTCTGGCTATTATAAATAGAGCTGCTATGAACATAGTGGAGCACGTATCCTTATTACATGCTGGGGAATCCTCTGGGTATATGCCCAGGAGTGGTATAGCAGGGTCCTCCAGAAGTGACATGCCCAGTTTTCTGAGGAACCACCAGACCGATTTCCAGAGTGGTTGCACCAGCTTGCAATCCCACCAGCAGTGGAGGAGTGTTCCTCTTTCTGGGAGGACAATTCTACAGCTAGCTAATACACTGGGGACCAACAAGTGCTAGCTATAGAACAGAAATCAAAGGTCAGCCTGCCAGACCGGGAGCAAAAAGGAGTTCGTCAGCAAAGTGTGAAGTGCCACACGGATTGCAGAGCAGGCAGGTTGAAGAGCTGCCTATGAGGTAGAATGGAGACTTTCATGACTGGCTTGACTTGATGGTGGTTTGAGGCCTCTGGTTTCTGTTACACTATCAATTCTGGATCCTCACTGGGACTCCTCTCACATATTCTGTTGTTGCCCTCTGTCGTAGAGATCCTGCAGCTTTGTAGGACTCTGTAGGAGTAGTTCCCTTGATGTGCTCCAGCAGTTCACAGATGGGATAGATGTTGAGGTGGACCAACTCAAAGCCCTGGATATGGGCCTGGGTAGTAGCTGAATTGGTCAGCCCCCCCAACCCCCACTCCAGTTCTCCTGAACCCGCACCACGAGGGGCAAGCTCTCCAGCACTGCTCCCTCCACTCCCAGCTCACCCAGTGTCGGTTCCATCAAGGGTCAGGGCCAGCTCTCCCTGGATCTTGCTCTCGGGGCTTGCTCATTGGAGCCCCTTTCACCGTGGCCAATTCTACTGTGCCACCCAGGTGAGGTGTAAGGCCCGTTCTCCCAAGAGCTGGAGCCAGTGAGGGGCTGGGCCAACTCTCCCTACTGTCATGGTTAGGGAAGGACGAGGGGGTGGAGAGCATTACCTCCCCATGCCAAGGCCATATAAAGACAGATGAGTGGCAGGGACAATTTTCCCTAGCTCATGGACATCCCCACCACTAGGGCCAGCTCTACTCTGCTGCCTGGGTGAGACATAGGGGCTCCTCTCCAGAGTGTTGCCACAGGTGACAGGTAGAGCTCTCCAGAGCATTGTAGCTAGTGAGGGGCAGGGCCAGTTCAGCACAGCTCCTGGATATCTACATGGTCCCACGTGGCTGCTGGGACCATGTTTTCTAGTGGTAATATGAGCTGCATTATCATGGATTCAGGTGTGACCCTCAGTGGCAGCACAAACTTAAGAGTTTTTCACCATGGTCTCAAGTGGTAGAGCTGGCCACTCACAGCATGTTGGTTCAATCTAGCTCAAACGGGAATGCTCAAATGGTTCCACTCCTCTTTCTCTCCCATCTGTCCATCACATACTTGCACATTATTGTGGCTTCTGCTGCAGGTTCTGGCTGAACTACACTGTGTGCACCTTGTGCTGTGATGGCAAGTAGGTGTAGGTGTCCACAGCCTGCCTGGGTGACATGGCAGCAGGCAGATATTTGGACATCTTCCCCCTCCTGTACTGCATGGTGTGGTGGTAGGTGGGGCTCTGCGTGTCTCCATTCGATTGATGTCTCCACTTTTTAATTTCCAGGTAAATATAGACAGGCTCTGACGATACCATACATTTGGGTTATGGAGAGTTATGACTAAAAATTCTTGACTTGTTTTTCTGGTGGACTGTCCTGGGATGCCCACTTAAGTGTCTTTAACTTCTAATTGGTTAACCAAGGCTCCTGTAGGGATGTATATGGAAACACATGTGCTGGGTACTTTAAGTATTACATAGTTCTACCTCAGGCAGTCGACAGATGGTGATTTATTCTGAGGAATGTTGACATGCTCTGATGGAGTGCGCTGTTACGGAGCTGTTTTGGCAGCTACTTCTGCCTCTGGGTAGCCTCAGCGTTCTCTCTAAGGTGCTTCAGCTATCCCGCCCTAGTGTGCAAAGCCATTACACCCTTTAACAGGGTTTTATTGAAATCTAAAAAGCAACAGAAGTTGACCGTTTGAAGTGACAATAGTTGGACTGATCTTCATGTTAAGACACATAGTAGCTTCATCTCCCTAAACTGTCTCCTCTTTTCTCTTTTTGGTCAGCCTTCTCTAAATGTCATTGCAGGCAGCCAATGGTCTCCTTTTTGACACTATTAGAATTAAAACCAACAAAACAGTAATGTGACAACCTATTCATCTGTTAAGTTTGTTAGAATATTAATTTGAGTAACTGTAGGAAAACCTGCTAAGTCTCTCATGTGGGTTGTGTGTTCTAGAAACACCACATGGTAGGTAGAACTTAACCTGTGGGTGGCAGATGAGTGGCTCTTCCTGCACCGTGATATGAAGTAGCCAGTTTGGGTTATTATCAGGATATTTTGGGGCAGATGTACTAGGTTGTTTGAATCGCAGTGACTCTTTGTGGACGTTGAGATTCTGGCTGGTTAAACTTATTTACGTAATGAAAATGGCTGCAATGGCATTGATTCTCATCACTCAACAAATACACATGCTGGAGATGAAAATACAGCCAGGTATGGCTTAAATCATGAGAGGTAGGATACATCTTTGAGACATCTGTCTGGATATGATGGCCATAATGCTCTTCATTCACGTCCTCTCCCATTACGTGCTTGATTCTTTGTCATTCAACTTGTTTCTTCTATGTCTGTGCTCACACCCTGAACCTTGAGAGAGAGAGAGAGAGAGAGAGAGAGAGAGAGAGAGAGAGAGAGAGAGAGTGCGTGAGTGAGTTTGACAAGAGTTCCTCACACGAGCAAAGGCGGGTTATTCACAGGAGCATGGACAATTCAAAGGTGTCTGCACCACTGAAGAAAACGCTTCACCCTCCTCTATTGTTAACTGCCAATAGTTTCTCAGGGAGGGCGGGTCCCCATTTATGATGGAATGTTGATAAGTCCAGCTCTGTTCAGGTCTTGTGTAGGTAATTATAGTTGCCTTCAGTTTAAGAGTGCACGGCTTTGTGTGTTTGGAGGATCGTGTTCCACAGCACTCCGCCCCTTCTGCCCGCTCTCACATTCTTTCTGCTCCATCCCGACACTGTTCCCCGATCCTTGGAGGAGAATCCTCAATCATTTCTAACTCTGATATCTATGTTATGGTATGAGGTGTGTGTACTTGGCAGATCGAGTCGGGGAAAACGAAGGGCTTTGGGAAGGTGGACCCCCTGCTCCATCTCCCTGGATAGATGAGTCTGTACTTCCACTTCTTTTTCTCAAAGGCTCCTGTGTCCCCTTTGGTTTTTCACTTCCAGGTACTACTTCTGCCCTGTCTGAGCTCTTGTGATAATAAAATATCCAGGAGAGTTTAGATCCTAGCAGTCTTTTGACCTTTTGAGAACAGAGAAAAATTACACCTGTTTTAACCTACTTGGACCAGATGAAAAAGAATGTGTTTGTGTGTGTCTGATGGACATAGGGAGGGGGGAGCAGAAAAAATATATTTGTTTTATATGAGCTAAGCTTTGGACTGGTTGTGTTCATATGATTTTTATAACCAAGAAAAATCTCTATACCAACATTGTGAAGGCAGCTAATATTTTCTGAAAATTAGATATTATACCGGGTTTAACTGCCTTTTTCTCTCATCTTTCCTTCTTTCTCTCCCTCATCCTGTCCCCCATCCCCTTCTTGAGACAGAGACTCAGGCTGGCTTTGGGCTGGTTATGTTGATGAGTTTAGTATGACTTTGATATTCCTATCTTCCTGGCTCCATATCCTCAGTACTGAGATTGTAGGTATGTATTACCATGCGTGGTTTATATAGTGCTGGGAATCTAACTCAGGGCTCTGTGCATGCATGCTAGGTGGGCAGCCTACCAACTGAGCCGTATCCCTATTGTTTAGTTTGCCTCTTTCCAGATAAGAAAAGGAGGGCTCAGAAAAGCTGAAGTCAGAGTCGGTGACCCCTGATTGATTTTTCTTAGTGGATCTTGGCGAAGACAGACTCTGTTTGGAAGCTGTAGGTGGTTAGAATAGAATGGGCCACATCTTGTCAGCTTTCCTAGTTAAAGCATCATGAGGATGGGCAGGCTGTCTGCCTGGGAGTTTGTGTGACTACATACGGCATTGGCCATGTTTTGCTTCTCGTTACCTCAGCTTCTTTCTCCTGGGAACCATGGATTTGGGTGTGAGTGAGGTGGGTTTACAGTCTCATCACTTGGAAGTGCAAGGCGGAGTCTGAGTCTCACTGCTTCTGAACACAGTGCTCCTGGGACAGAGCAGTATCCTGCCTTTATGTCCAGTATCTACAGAGCCATGGGTAGATACTGTCATTACTTAGGCTCTCTAGAACTCATGCTCTTGCTTAGGCAAATTGACTCAGTGTCTGGGATGCTCAGCGCTCACCTGAATTACGGATTGTACTGAGTGCATTCACTCCATCTCAATAAAAGCAACACAGATCATCTGAACCGGAAACATTTATAACCTTTGCTCCCCTCAGTTTCAAAGCCAGGGAAACTGGATCCACACGAGTGCATAGTAAGGGGTTCTGACTGATCTGGATCCCTGTCTGGTCCTCTCCCAAGCTCATGAAGTGTGTTTGGTTGTACAGTACATCTTACCTGTGGCTTGATGCTGTATTAGGTTGAGGATTCTTTTTGTTTTGGGTTTTTTTGAGACAGGGTTTCTCTATGTATTCTTGGCTGCTGAAACTTGCTCTGTTAGACCAGGTTGGCTTTAAACTCAGAGTTCCACGTGCCTCTACCTCCCAAGTGCTGAAATTGAAGGTATAGCTCAGTTGACAATTCTAACAAGGCAAGACTAAAGCTGGGAAGGTTGGAAAGCCTTTGCCTTGACTTCGCACCTGCTTTTCAAGTATGCTGAAGCTCACAAGGAAGGAGCAGGTGTGAGGACCTGGGGAGACAGAGAGGCTGGATCTGCTTTTCCTTAACTACCACATCCTCACCTGGCTCCAGTGACTGACCTGAGTGGGCTGGTGAGGGAGTGAAGAAAGGACAAACACATGGACATAGAAAAAGCTGGGACCTAGTGGTCTGGGCTCTCTGCTGGAAAAACTTCAGCACCATGGACACTTGCATTATTTGTTATAAATAGTTGATAAGGGAGGTGGGGTTATTTATGCAGCTGGACAAGGAGGTGGAGCTATTATATACAGAGGACAATGAGGAAGTTTATTATGTACAGCTTAACAAAGAGGCAAGTTTAACCACTCTTGGTAGGAGCAGTTTCTGTAGTGGAGTAATCTTCAAGCCTTCGAACACACAGAGGATGAAAGCTATGGTGTACCTCATTTGCAAACATGGTCAACATCCCCGCATGGACCCAGAGGGAAGGCTTTGCCATTTCCCTTGCCTGGGGAAGGCATTGGGGTCCTTGACACGCCCATGTCAACAGCATACATTCATTCCTTCAGGTCCTCCCTGTGTGACAGGTCCTCTGTGTGACATAGTTTTGGGAAGAGGGAGAGGTGAGGCTGTGAGCAGTGGCATATATATCATGGCTTCCAGATGCTAGGCCAATCATGCTGGCTTACTCTCATGTATTGATTTCTTTTGCCTTGTAGTTTAGAAATATATATCACTGGGCTGGTGGAGGCTTCTCTGGTATCCCCTGGGGGCAGCAACTCTTTTTTCAATAGACTCACACTCTCTTCCATGATCTGTCTGTGTTCACACTAGAAGGTTTGGGACCTGGGTTAGAGAGAGGCAAGCAAGATGCCAAGAGTGCAAAATTTGAGAAGTACCCATCTCGAGTAGGTGCAGGAATAAGGTTAGTGATCACATGATCTAGGGATGATCTCTTCCTTGTGTTTTGTGCTCTGGGCACTTCCCTTGCCTCTCCCCTCTCCCAGCATTGCTAGGAATTTATAAATCATAGAAATGGCCCTCTGAAAAGGCACACATTTCATTAGGACAGGAAGAAAGCCCACAGCACTTTAGCCCATTGACAGAGCTGGCCTGTTTCTGTTGTCACTGGTATAGAAAATAAACTCTAATCATCTGTCTTGGGTCCCATTTGAACATATTAGTTCTCCTGAGGGACATGTCAGCAGGTACAACCCACATGCCAGGGATCGGGGAGGCAGCAGCGACGAGGCTAATTTGAAAATACTTCTGTGGCACTTAGCAGGGTGTGATTTTAATTCATTTTTTCTCCCTTGATAATCATAAAGTGCTCTCAGGCTGTGAATATCCATTTTGGCCAGCATGCTCATGCCTCATCTGGGGACCGCATTTAATGGCATGGTGATGATGGGAGGCACAGGGGAATTGTGTAAGGTACAGATGCTCGCTTCATGGGGAGAAACACCATTGAGACTAATTCACATGGCTATTTCATGCTAAGGGCTTGTAGACCCGAATAACTGCTGGTATGAGAATATTGTTTGTATACTCACACTGAGCTAATGTTTGCATGACATTTTTGAGTTTGGCTAAAGTTTTATCAGTGTTATGTGTTGGCTACTTTCTTAGTTTCTGTGATGAAATAGATAACAACTTAATGGGGGAGGGGTATATTTTGGCTCCTGGTTTGAGGGAGCAGTCAGTCAGATGTGGCCGGGAAGGTATGGAGTCAGGGATAGGAGGCAGCTGGGGACACTAAGTTCACAGTCGGGAAGCAGAGAGAGAGATGGATGTGAGAGCTCAGCTTACTTTTACCTTTTGGTCCGGGACTCCAGTGCACAGGGATGATACCCACCGTGCTCAGGGTCAGTCTTCGTCCCTTGCCTAACTCTCTCTTGAAGCACACAGATACACCTAGAGAAGTGTTTCTGCAGTGATTCTAAATCCTGTCAGCCTGACAACCCTCAGCAGGGAACTGCCTAGGGTAGCAGAAGGCGCATAAAGCAGGGTGGGCTGTTTGATTCTGCTCTAACCAGGTATGCCTTCTCTGCATAAATTAATCCTTGAGCCTCAGTTTCCTCAACTGTAAAGTGGGAACCATTGCACCTACTTTCCAGGGCAGCTGGAGAACGTAATAGGCAATAGACATATAATGTCTGCTACAGCACAGGCACGCAGTGGGGACTCACTAGCTGGTGGTCCACTCCTCACTGGCTCCAAGCTGAGACTGCCATATTTTTCACTGCAGCCTATGTATCCCCATCTTGTCAGCTCTGCCATCTTTCAGACAGTGCTATAGACTGAGTCTCAAAGGGAGAAAACCATCTGTTGCTGACTTTTGAATGGGTTCATGTCCAGGGGCTTGGAGTTACTGCAAACTAGCTGGGCCAGGACACTACTCCAGTTTGTTAATCTGGGCTAGCTCTACCTTTCGCCTAGCTGGTGCCTGGTCAGGCTCTGACAGGTGCCGACTGTGCTGCTTTCTGCAATCCTATTGTGCTTCCCCTGGTTCCTCTCTCTGAGCAGAGCCCCAGACTCTTCTCATCCGCTTCTTCACTTCCTCCTTTTGCTCTTTTCCTGATATAGAGAGCTTGGGACTGCTTCCTGTGAGCCTAGACTTTGCACCGCCAACTCCCAGAACTTCCAGTGAGAAGCAGTTCCTTGCTGCTCTGTTTTATAGCCTCACCTGGAGTTGGGGAAACAACTGCCTAATTTACCAATGAGTTAGAGAAAACACTACAGATTTTACGACATGACAGTCTGCTTCTTGGGTGCCATCTCAAACCCGAGAGGGATTTGTTGTTTCCTCGGAAGGCTTTCCTTACCTTATGAGCAGGCCTGTCTTGATTCTGGGCGGTGGCTTCTGGATTAGAGAATCCAGTGTCTGTATCTTTGGCTTTGCTTTTCGCTAGCCACATACCTTCTAGGAACTTTGAGTTTCCTCATGTGCAATATAGGGGAAGACCTATAGGATTTTTAAAATATTTTTATTTATGTACATACATGTGTGTATTTGTGTAGCTAGCTGGTCTTTGATACTTTGTGGGCTCTTTTTTCCCCACTCTTTACACCATCCCAAGTTTCACCCCCTATCACTAGATAAGAGAGAAAGAAGGATAGACAGACAGACAGACAGACAGATCCCTGAATCTAATTTCTTTCTTTTCTTCTTGGAGCATGACTATTAACAAACTGAAATAACTAACAACCAACCAACAACCAACCTACTAGAGTTCTGGCATTTATTTTTATTTTTTATTTCTTTTGGATTTGGTTTTTTTGAGACAGGGTTTCTCTGTGTAGCCCTGGCTGTCCTGGAGCTCACTCTGTAGAACAGGCTGGCCTCGAACTCAGAAATCTGCCTGCCTCTACCTTCCAGTGTGCTGGGATTACAGGTATGCGCCACCACCTCCTGGTGAGTTCTGGCATTTATATATCCTCTGAAAGTTTCCAGAATTTCAAATGTCACAGAATCTCAGAAATTATCTGCAGTTGGCAAAACCACTCCTCTGTTTGAGCATGAGGCAAATCATAGTCAGCTGCTGCAGTCAGTCTCAAATGGCCCCACATCCCAACCCCTGGGATTAAAATGAAAGCACATTCTTACAATATTTCTTACAATATTATGCTTTGTAAAGAAACAGAAATTCTAAAGTTGTCACTCCATGTCTGTGTGAGTGAATGCCACGTGCATGCTGGTGCCCCAGGAGGCCAGGAGAGAATATCAGAATACTTGGAGCTGGAGTTATGGGTGGTTATGAGCCACCTAATGTGGACACTAGGAACCACACTCTGCTCTTAAACCCTTAACTGTGGTGCCACCTTCCAGGCTAAGGCCTTTCTCTGATTTTTATTTTAAGTGAAGGTAGACGGGAAGCAACAGCACTGACATTGGGCCAGCACGGAGCAGGACTTGTGGCCAGTGCCCGTGCCAGTGCCTGAAACCCAATGTTCAACCCAGTGGTTGAAACCCAATGTTGTTGAACCCAGTGGTTGAAACCCAATGTTGAACCTAGTGGTTGAAACCCAATGTTGCTCTCAACTTTAGCTTTTGAGACAGGGTTTCTCACTAAATCTGGAGTTCAATGGTTCAATCGAACACGCTGGCCAGAGATCTCCAGTCTTCTATGTCTTTTTCCCAGAACTGTGGGAACACACAGTGGATTACAGACTCGTGGGTATCTGAACTCAGCTCTTCCCCAGCCTCCAGGCAGTTGCTTCTTGAAACAGCCTGTGCAGGGGCCAAGTTTGGCTTCTTTCTTCGCTTCCCTTTCCCCTCTCTGTCTCCCCTTCCATTTCCATCTTTCTTTCCTTTCCCTCTGTTTCTCTCCCTACCCACAGACATGTCTCTTAAGCACTGGAGACAGCATCTTTGGAAAAATGTAAATGAGAAGAAAGCAAGACACCTTTTGGACCTGTAAACATGACCGCTGATTAAAATAAGGCTCCTTCAAAGGTCAAGTAAGGAAATGGAAATTATATCAGATTTTTGTGGCATAATTCAAAACTGCTGGCACCTTTGGAAGTAAATACATTTTCCTTCATCGTAAGACATATTTTCAAAATAGAGTAGTTGTTATATATAAATGCATCCCTCATTTCCTCCCCGTTGTAAGTATGGCCACAGCAGCAAAGAAATTGCCCTACCTTGACCTCTATGTGATTTCCATGGCTGCTCTGAGCCCTTAATGACTGATCATTCGGGAGGGGTCAATCCGGTCCCCAGCTGCTGTGGAGGTAAAAGAACAAACCAAGAAGCCATTTGTATCGTTTTACAGAAAAAAGGGTTAAAAATGGCAAAGTGAGGGCTTCTTAAAGACAGCTTCCAGGAACATTAGGACCCTGAATTTCTGGCCTGGCCCATAACTCAAAACCTCACTGGCTATGTTTGTCCTGTCATGATAATCGGTGCCTGCTGACCACTCATTTTAAGCAATCATTTTGTACCTTGGATTTTCCCCTCATCCCAGCTGTTTGTGTCATCCCACATCTGCATTCACACTATACCCGGCCTTTCTTTAGCTTCCTCTCACATTCCTGGGACCAGTGGGTGAATGTGGCTTCCCTGAATTTGACTCTGGGTCCGTCTTGCATTGGTGGGTCTGATCACATGATCCAATCTGCCCCCATTCCCTCAATAGGCTGGTCAGAGAGTAAGGCTGTTCCCATCAACCATCTCCATTAATTAATTAGTCAATTTAGTGATGACCAGAGGCCTGCTCATCTTACAACTCACAATGGCCTTGGTGACAGCCCATCTGTATTCCAGTTGGCCTTTATGTGTGTCACTTAAGTGTATATGTGTTCATGTGTGTTGTGTGTGTGTGTGTGCATGTGGGAGTGAGAGGGTGACATCAGTTCAGGCCTCTTTCTCAATCATTCTGCATCCTGCTTTTTGAGATAGGGTCTCTAATGAACTCAGGTCTTCATGTCCCTGGGATAGGAAGCACACTGTAGACTGGGCCATCTACCAAGGTTCCAAAGTTCTCCTCCTTTTTGTGGAATGCTGCAATCTGACAGGCTCATGACATGTAGGAGTTGACCAAGCCTGGCTCTTGCTAACAGCCACGAGGTGTGATGTAATGTTCATAGATCCAGCAACACAAATCTCAATTTCCCGTGCTCTGTGGTTTCCTCCTGTTTCTGCAAGGGGCTCTGGCTGAATCTGGGAGGTGTTTGTAAAGCCATCCTCTGACAGATGACAATTTGTAATGTGGAGCTGGGCTTTTTGGATCTTCTGGGTTTAGTTGTGATTTGTCACCTTGCTGCAAAACCTTTGAACAGTGGCCTCAGATGGTTCTTCCTTACTTAAAAGTTCCAATTCTGTGAACTAATGTGTGACCTGACAACCCCACACAAGCCACTTGTGTTTCTGAGAAAATGAACCAGGGAACTTCTTGCTCAACTATTTTGGCAATAAAAAACATATCATAAATGAGAGGGGAGAAGAATATTGTTTGCTAAAGGGCTGCTGGGTGAACTGCCTCTTGGCCTTTTGATAGTGTCTTTGATATGGAAATGGCCAGCTGCTTGACCTTCTGTTCAGTGGCCCTTTTTGTGCAAAGTCAAATTGCAGCCCCTCACAGCAGCAATGCACCTATGGACACAAACAGGATTTCCATTTTTTTTCCTGTGCCTCCTCCCCCACCCCCACAATTGTTACTACAATCATTTATTTTTTCACTATTCACATGAAAGATATCATGCTTAAGAGAAAAAAAGGCATCAAAACATTTGTGACTTGTAATGATTTCAAAGTACCAGTGACCTGTCTGTCTTCAGGTCTGCACTCTATTGGCACCTTTTAAATGCACTGCAATGTGAAAAAGCCCAAGGAAAAAATAATTATCCATGGGAATCGTGGGGATACTCAGACTCTCATTCTCCTCTTGCATTTGAAAGGGGGAGCAGGGAAAATTATTTCTTGTGAATGAAAGAGGACGAACAGGAGAAGAAGAAGAAAAAGGAGGAGAAGAAGTAGAAGAAGAAAAAGAAGAAGAAGAACAACAACAATAACAACAACAAAGTCTATTTTGTGTATTAGGAATGGAGTACATAAACAAATGCTTTCATGCACTGTTTATACAACAATGTTGAATTGGAATTAAGGATCTTTTGATAACAGGAATTAGTGCTTGGAAGTGCTGTGCCAAAGCTACACAGGGAAGAACAAACCTCTGATCCCCGTGCCCCACAACAAGAGCTATTCTCTCTTCCCTGTGCTCTTTCCACTCTAACTGGGCAAGGAAGAACATCTTTAGCTTAGAGAAAGGTCAGGGCTGTGTTGAGATACTGCCCTGCTGTGGATGCCACTGCTTTGCTGGGCTACAGGGCCAGGATGCAGAGGTACTGACTTCCTACCCCTTGCCACACATGGTGTCTGTGCTTCAGACATAGGTAGGTCCTGAGTGGTAGTGGAGAAGCCAGTCTTTCCTTGGGATGGTCAAGGGAATGGAAGAAAGTAAAGATGTAGATCCGAGGGTTTCTATGTGAGTAGATTCTGAGGCTCTGGCTGTGTACCTGGCTCATAAGTCACTTTATTATTTTTTATGAAAAATTTTAGGGCCAGTGATATGGCTCAGTAGGTAAAGGCACTTGCTATTGAGCCAGATGAGCTGATTTTGATTCCCTAGTTCTACATGTTAAAAGGAGAAAACTGACTCCCCCAAGTTGTTCTCTGACCTCCACGTGTGGGTTGTGGCATGTATACACACACACACACACACACACACACACACACACACACACACACACACATACACTCTGTAATAAAATATGTTTGTGTGTGTGTTGTGTTTGTGGAGAATGGCTGCAGATATGGGTGTGCCTGCACATGTGTGCATCTGCATTAAATCTTTCCTTGATTACTCTCCACTTTTGTTTTCTGAGACAGGATCTCTCAGTATCCCTGAAATTGATTCAGCCATGCAGACTGGCAATGAGCATCAAGGATTTGTCTTTATTCCCAGTATCGGGGTTTCAGGCATGATCCACCAGACTCAGATTTTTTTCCCCTGTAGGTTCTGAGAATTCAACTCAGCACCTCATGCTTGCATAACATTGTGTTCACGAGCTGCTTGCCTAGTTCCAAGAGGCTAGACGTCAAGAGTGACAGGGGCAGGCTCTGGGAACGGGTAGTCCTGGCTTCAGATTCGGGTTTGACAACTTTTGAGGGAGCCATTCTGCTGCAGACACAGGCTGGAAGCCTCACTAGGAACTAGCTGAAGGCTGCTCTGGCAGTGGGCAGAAATGATGAGCTCGGTCCAGTGAGTGCTCAGTCTACCGCAGTCCTCCCCATTCCCACATACCAGAGAAGGGGAGGCAGGAGATGACTAGATTCTGATTTAATTTAGGTTTTCTTCTTAATTCAAAGTTCATAGCCCCACAGCATTTCCCCATGTGAACAGGGAACCGGGGGTATTATTTACCCCCTAGGAAGTTTTCTTCACTACTCTTAGAAGAGCATCCCGTCTGACATTTGCTGAACTGAGGCACTGTTGTCTCCCATCCCGAGCTTACACCTGTCAAAGCATAATTAAGAGACCCTTCAGTCAATCACAATAAAAAACACTGAATTTTCTTCTAACCCTTGGCATTTTCACCCCAGTCTAATATAGTTGCAAGCAGTGTAGTGGTGCATTCCATTTATCTCATTGAATTCAGTTTTGACAAACCATAACGCAAAAATTAGAGATGACCATTTTTTTATATGCGTGTGCTGTGTGTGGCATGTAGGTGTGTATGTGTTAATGTGGGTGTGCACAGAAACACTTTCTTGTTCTATCACCCTCTGCTTTAATTTTTGAGACAGGGTCTCTCACTGAACCCGGCACTCACAGATTCAGCCTGACTGGCTAATCAGCCAGCTCCAAGGATCCGCCCCTGTCTGCTTCTACACTGGAATTATAAGTACATGCCTTTGCTTATAGTTCACGTTACCTGGATTTGGAGACTGAACGCAGGTCCTCGTGTTTGCACAACAAACATTTTGCCAATTGAGCATTCGCCCCAGCTCAATATTTCTATTTATAAAACAAATTCAAATCCACAATTACTCTCAGTTAAATGGAAGAGTTAATAGGAAGCCCATTCATTTAAGCCTTTTCTGGATCCATCCACTCACTTAACAAATACCAACCGCACATCTATCAAATAGGAGTCACAAGGCCCAAAACAAAGGTTGACATAAATGCAGACGTTAGTGGATCCAAGAATGAGGGCAAAGGGATTGGTCATACAACTGACACATATAGTTTTGCAAATACAGAGTTGACAAAACAACCAAACAAAGCAAACAAACCACTTTTGAGCTTTCCAAAGGTAGAAGATCCATAGATCCATAGAAGAATTCATTTCTATCTGATGGTCTGTCATCATGAAGTCAGAGGAGGTACAGCGGCTCAAGAAGCAATCAGGATTTGATTTTAACAGAGGGCAGGAGCACACAGTGTGTTTGACTCAGGCCTCTTTCTGCCAGGCTTCCCCACATGGGATCAGAAAGATTGTGTTCCACCAGTAACAATGGCCCTGGCTCACCAAGGTCGTAGATTTAGTTCAGAGAGGCCTCGGAGAGCTCAGATCTCTATCAGGAGCAGGCCTGAGTGTTTGAGGCCCTTTGATATCTGGTTATCAGGATGAAAACAGGACTTCTGGTACTAGATACTGCTGATGAACCCGAGTGTGCCAGGAGTCTTTATGGCCATTCTGCCTGGAGTCAGCTTTTAAAAAGCTTAATAAAAGAGAGTGCAAAGGAAAAGATTAACTGGGATTTTCTAAGCCTTGAAGTCTCCATTCTGGTTTGGGTTTTGCACAAACTTCAAGTCCTTTGCTTTCTTTAAGGCTCCTACTTGGGACACAAGACTAAATATACATGTCTACATATCATGTAAGTTTACATAGCACCATCCAAATTATGATGAAAGGCAAATCGCAGTGTTACTATAGTTCTGAATGTGTTTCTAAAATTTCATTTTTATTTTTAAGTTTGTGTGTGTGTGTGTGTGTGTGTGTGTGTGTGTGTGTGAGGCCAGAAGACAGCCTCAGATCCGTCTGTCCCACCTGATATGGTTCTTTTAGAAGAGCAGGAAGTATATTTAATCACTGAACAATTTCTCTATCCCCTACTCCAAATACTTTTTACCTTTTCCACCTATAAAGACTGCTTCCATGAATTTGGGAAGGAATAGGCAATTTTGTCATAAAATAACGGTGCTATTTTGTAGTCATGAAATTATTACTTTTGAGGCATAGAGAACCACATGAAAATATGATATGTCATTAGTAAAACAATGAAACTTAGGTGTAGTGCTACTTCCTTACAAAGGGCAAGGGCTGGCTGAGTTCGGGCCCCCAAACCTATCTTAAAAACATCATGCTTATAATCCCAGCACTGGAGAAGAGGAGTCAGAACCTTGGACTTGGTGAACCCCATACCAGTGAGAAAGACCAGTGTCAAAAGACAAGGTGGGGGCTAGGGAGATGGCTCAGTGGTCAAGATACAGTGGGGAAGTTATCTTTTTTGTCAAAACTTAAAAATGTTTTCATCAATTCTTTGAAAATTCCATACAATGTATCATGATCATATCCAGTCCAAGCCCTCCTCAAAATCCCTCCTAGATCCATACTCATCTCCCTAACCTCAATTTTGTATCCTTTAAAAAAAATATAACATTTAATAATCCATTGTCTTAGTTTGGTTTCTATTTTTTTCATTCTTTTTTTTTATTCGATATAATTTATTTACATTTCAAATGATTTCCCCTTTTCTAGCCCCCCCCCACTCCCTGAAAGTCCCGTAAGCCCCCTTCTCTTCCCCTGTCCTCCCTCCCACCCCTTCCCAGTTCCCCGTTCTGGTTTTGCCAAATACTGTTTCACTGAGTCTTTCCAGAACCAGGGACCACTCCTGCTTTCTTCTTGTATCTCATTTGATGTGTGGATTATGTTTTGGGTATTCCAGTTTTCTAGGTTAATAACCACTTATTAGTGAGTGCATACCATGATTCACCTTTTGAGTCTGGGTTACCTCACTTAGTATGATGTTCTCTAGCTCCATCCATTTGCCTAAGAATTTCATGAATTCATTGTTTCTAATGGCTGAATAGTACTCCATTGTGTAGATATACCACATTTTTTGTATCCACTCTTCTGTTGAGGGATACCTGGGTTCTTTCCAGCATCTGGCAATTATAAATAGGGCTGCTATGAACATAGTAGAGCATGTATCCTTATTACATGGTGGGGAATCCTCTGGGTATATGCCCAGGAGTGGTATAGCAGGATCTTCTGGAAGTGAGGTGCCCAGTTTTCGGAGGAACCGCCAGACTGCTTTCCAGAGTGGTTGTACCAATTTGCAACCCCACCAGCAGTGGAGGAGTGTTCCTCTTTCTCCGCACCCTCTCCAACACCTGCTGTCTCCTGAATTTTTAATCTTAGCCATTCTGACTGGTGTAAGATGAAATCTTAGGGTTGTTTTGATTTGCATTTCCCTAATGACTAATGAAGTTGAGCATTTTTTAAGATGCTTCTCTGCCATCCGAAGTTCTTCAGGTGAGAATTCTTTGTTTAACTCTGTACCCCATTTTTTAATAGGGTTGTTCGGTTTTCTGGAGTCTAACTTCTTGAGTTCTTTATATATATTGGATATTAGCCCTCTATCTGATGTAGGATTGGTGAAGATCTTTTCCCAATTTGTTGGTTGCCGATCTGTCCTCTTGATGGTGTCCTTTGCCTTACAGAAACTCTGTAACCTTATGAGGTCCCATTTGTCAATTCTTGCTCTTAGAGCATACGCTATCGGTGTTCTGTTCAGAAACTTTCTCCCTGTACCGATGTCCTCAAGGGTCTTCCCCAGTTTCTTTTCTATTAGCTTCAGAGTGTCTGGCTTTATGTGGAGGTCCTTGATCCATTTGGATTTGAGCTTAGTACAAGGAGACAAGGATGGATCAATTCGCATTCTTCTGCATGCTGACCTCCAGTTGAACCAGCACCATTTGTTGAAAAGGCTATCTTTTTTCCATTGGATGTTTTCGGCCTCTTTGTCGAGGATCAAGTGGCCATAGGTGTGTGGGTTCATTTCTGGATCTTCAATCCTGTTCCATTGATCCTCCTGCCTGTCACTGTACCAATACCATGCAGTTTTTAACACTATTGCTCTGTAGTATTGCTTGAGGTCAGGGATACTGATTCCCCCAGATTTTCTTTTGTTGCTGAGAATAGTTTTAGCTATCCTGGGTTTTTTGTTGTTCCAGATGAATTTGATAATTGCTCTTTCTAACTCTGTGAAGAATTGAGTTGGGATTTTGATGGGTATTGCATTGAATCTGTATAGTGCTTTAGGCAAAATGGCCATTTTAACTATATTGATTCTACCGATCCATGAGCATGGGAGGTTTTCCCATTTTTTGAGGTCTTCTTCCATTTCCTTCTTCAGAGTCTTGAAGTTCTTGTCATACAGATCTTTCGCATGTTTGGTAAGAGTCACCCCAAGATACTTTATACTGTTTGTGGCTATTGTGAAGGGGGTCATTTCCCTAATTTCTTTCTCAGCCTGCTTATCCTTTGAGTATAGGAAGGCCACTGATTTGCTTGAGTTGATTTTATAACCTGCCACTTTGCTGAAGTTGTTTATCAGCTGTAGGAGCTCTCTAGTGGAGTTCTTTGGGTCACTTAGGTAGACGATCATGTCGTCTGCAAATAATGATAGTTTGACTCCCTCCTTTCCATTTTGTATCCCTTTGACCTCCTTATGTTGTCGAATTGCCCGAGCTAGTACCTCAAGTACAATATTGAACAGATAAGGAGAAAGGGGGCAGCCTTGTCTGGTCCCTGATTTCAGTGGGATTGCTTCAAGTTTCTCTCCGTTTAGTTTGATGCTGGCTACCGGTTTGCTGTATATTGCTTTTACTATGTTTAGGTATGGGCCTTGAATTCCTGTTCTCTCCAAGACTTTAAGCATGAAAGGATGCTGAATTTTGTCAAATGCTTTTTCAGCATCCAATGAAATGACCATGTGGTTTTGTTCTTTGAGTTTGTTTATGTAGTGGATTGTATTGATGGATTTCCGTATATTGAACCAACCCTGCATTCCCGGGATAAAGCCTACTTGATCATGGTGGATGATCGTTTTGATGTGTTCTTGGATTCGGTTGGCAAGAATTTTATTGAGTATTTTTGCATCGATGTTCATAAGGGAAATTGGTCTGAAGTTCTCTTTCTTTGTTGGATCTTTGTGTGGCTTTGGTATCAGCGTAATTGTGGCTTCGTAGAAGGAATTGGGTAGTGTTCCTTCTGTTTCTATTTTGTGGAATAGTTTGAAGAGTATTGGTGTTAACTCTTCTTTGAAGGTCTGGTAGAATTCTGCACTGAAACCATCTGGTCCTGTGCTTTTTTTGGTTGGAAGACTTTCTATGACTCCTTCTATTTCTTTAGGCTTTATGGGACTGTTCAGATGGTCTAGTTGGTCCTGATTTAATTTTGGTATTTGGTATCTGTCAAGGAAATTGTCCATTTCCTCCAGATTCTCCAGTTGTGTTGAGTACAGGCTCTTGTAGTAGGATCTGATGATTTTTTGGATTTCCTCAGTTTCCGTTGTTATGTCTCCCTTTTCATTTCTAAGTTTGTTAATTTGGATACTTTCTCTGTGCCCTTTGGTCAGTCTGGCTAAGGGTTTATCTATCTTGTTGATTTTCTCAAAGAACCAGCTCCTGGTTTTGTTGATTTTTTGTATGGTTCTCTTTGTTTCTACTTGATTGATTTCGGCCCTGAGTTTGATGATTTCCTGCCTTCTACTCCTCCTGGGTGAAATAGCTTCTTTTTGTTCTAGGGCTTTCAGGTGTGTCATTAAGTTGGTAATGTATGCTCTCTCCATTTTCTTTTTGGAGGCACTCAGGGCTATGAGTTTTCCTCTTAGCACTGCTTTCATTGTGTCCCATAGATTTGGGTATGTTGTGTTTTCATTTTCATTGTGTTCTAAAAAGTCTTTAATTTCTTTCTTTATTTCTTCCTTGACCAAGGTATCATTGAGTAGAGTATTGTTCAATTTCCACGTGTATGTGGGTTTTCTGTTGTTTCTGTTGCTATTGAAGACCACTTTTATTCCATAGTGATCAGATAGGAGGCATGGGATTAGTTCTATCTTCTTATATTTGTTGAGGTCTGTCTTGTGACCAATTATATGGTCGATTTTGGAGAAGGTACCATGAGGTGCTGAAAAAAAGGTATATTCTTTTGTTTTAGGATAGAATGTTCTATATATATCAGTTAAATCTAATTGGTCCAAAGCTTCAATTAGTTTCATTGTGTCCTTGTTTAGTTTCTGTTTTCCTGATCGGTCCATTGAGGAAAGTGCAGTGTTGAAGTCACCCACAATTATTGTGTTAGGTGCAATGTGTGCTTTGAGTTTTAATAAAGTTTCTTTTATGAAAGAGGGTGCCCTTGCATTTGGAGCATAGATGTTCAGGATTGAGAGTTCTTCTTGTTGTATTTTTCCTTTGACCAGCAAGAAGTGTCCCTCAGAGTCTCTTTTGATGACTTTGGGTTGAAAGTCAATTTTATCTGATATTAAAATGGCTACTCCAGCTTGTTTCCTGAGACCATTTGCTTGTAAAATTGTCTTCCAGCCTTTTACTCTAAGGTAGTGTTTGTCTTTGACCCTGAGGTGTGTTTCCTGTAAGCAGCAAAATGTAGGGTCCTGTTTACGTATCCAGTCAGTTAGTCTGTGTCTTTTTATTGGGGCATTGAGTCCATTGATGTTAAGAGATATTAAGGAATAGTGATTGTTACTTCCTATCATTTTTGACGTTATTTTTTAAATTTGATTGCTTAACTTCTTTTGGGTTTGATGAAAGGTTACTATCTTGCTTTTTTCAGGGTGAAGTTTCCCTCCTTGTATTGGTGTTGTCCTCCTATTATCCTTTTTAGGGCTGGGTTTGTGGATAGATATTGGGTGAACTTGGTTTTGTCGTGAAATATCTTAGTTTCTCCATCTATGGTGATTGAGAGTTTTGCTGGATATAGTAGTTTTGGTTGGCATTTGTGTTCTCTTAGAGTCTGCATGAGATCTGCCCAGGACCTTCTAGCCTTCATAGTCTCAGGTGAGAAGTCTGCTGTGATTCTGATAGGTCTTCCTTTATATGTTACTTGGCCTTTTTCTCTTACTGCCTTTAATATTATTTCTTTGTTTAGAACATTTGGTGTTTTGATTATTATGTGACGGGAAGTATTTCTGTTCTGGTCCAGTCTGTTTGGAGTTCTGTAGGCTTCTTGTATATTCATGGGCATCTCTCTCTTTAGGTTAGGGAAGTTTTCTTCCATAATTTTATTGAAGATATTTGCTGGCCCTTTAAGTTGTAAATCTTCACTCTCATCTATGCCTATAATCCTTAGGTTTGGTCTTCTCATTGTGTCCTGGATTTCCTGGATATTTTGGGTTACAAGCTTTTTGCATTTTGCATTTTCTTTAACTGTTGAGTCCATGGTTTCTATGGAGTCTTCAGCATCTGAGATTCTTTCTTCTATTTCTTGTATTCTGTTGTTGATATTTGCATCTCTGTCCCCTGATTTCTTCCCAAGGCTTTCTGTCTCCAAAGTTGTCTCCTTTTGAGTTTTCTTAGTTGTTTCTACTTCTGATTTTAGATCCTGGATGGTTTTGCTTAGCTCCTTCACTTGCTTGTTTGTGCTTTCCTGTAATTCTTTAAGAGATTTTTGTGTTTTTTCTTTCATGACCTCAGCCTGTTGACCAAAGTTCTCCTGTATTTCTTTAAGAGATTTTTGTGTTTCGTCTTTCATGACCTCAGCCTGTTGACCAAAGTTCTCCTGTATTTCTTTAAGTGTTTTTTGCATTTCCTCCTTGTTGGCTTTTGTATTCTCCTGGATTTCTTTCAATGATTTTTGTGTTTCCCTTGCAAGGGCTTCTAACTTTTGATCCATTTTCTCCTGAATGTCCTTCATGTGTTCCTGTACCAGCATCATGACCAGTGATTTTAAATCCAAATCTTGTTTTACTGGTGTGATGGGGTATCCAGGACTTGCTGGTAGAGGAGAATTTGGTTCAGATGTTGCCATATTGCCTTGATTTCTGTTAGTGACGTTCCTGCGTTTGCCTTTTGCCATCTAGCTCTCACTGGTGTTACTTGGTCTTGTCAGTGCTGGACTCACCAGTGCAAGCTGCCCCTTCCCCGTTGGCCTCTGGTGCACAGCTTACACTCTGCACTGCCTGTAGACAGGGTGCTGTTGTCCAGGCTGTTCAGATCCCGAAGCAGGCACCTGAAGGCTCCCGCTGGGGCCCGCAGGATTTATTGGAGCACACCGACTTCTCCCAGCTGGCCGCCTGGAAGCCCCCACTAGCCTCTTGATGGACCTGGAGATGTGGCGGCCACCCAGGCTGATCTGAAGCGGAAAGAGTTGACCTGAGGGCTTCTGCCTGAGGCCTTGCCCCAGATTGTGTCTGTGGGCCAGATGGAACCCGTGTGCACCCCCAGGGAGCTCCGAAGGTGTATGTTGCTGTGACCTCCCCTGTGTTCCGCTCACTCCGCTGGGCAGCCGATTTCCCCAACCGGGCTGGCGCACACTAGGTTAGCCTTGTCGCCCAGGCCCTGAGTCCAGGCAAACGCCTGGGAGGCCAAGGTCCGAGCAAAGTTCCCCTAGGGCTATGACTGTTATTTGGGTCCGCCAGGTGACCCGGATGGCGGGCGTCCGCGCTCCCCGAAAGCACCGGGAGAGTCTGTTGTGCTAATAACCTCCTGGGCAGGTTGACACACAGATGGCCCACCAAACCGCCCAGTTCTTGGGGTCAGTCGTGTGCCTTTTGGGGCCTAGACCCCCGTTTTGTTAGCCTCAGGCTACGCTTGTTAGCAGTCTCTGCCCTCCCGAGCACTCTGGCTCCTGTAGGCAAAATGGCGGCGCGTGCGCCGGCCGGGGCAAAAAAAAAAAAACCTCCTGGCTGGGTTGGTGCCCCGATGGCCACTCGAACAGCCCAGGGCCTGGGTGCAGACCAACGCCCGTCTGGCTCAGACCCCTGCGGTGTTGGGCCTAGGATTATGTTTGTGTACCTCAGTCTGACCGATCTCTGGAGCCCGGGATCAAGATGGAGGTGAGTCTCTCCTCAAATGATGTCTTTATAAGCTGGTTTCTATTTTTGTGAGACATCATGGGCAGAGGTAACATGGAGAGGAAAGGGTTGATTTTATACCACAGCTTACAGTCCATCATGAAGGGAAGTCAGGGCAAGTACTCCAGCAGGAACTTAGGGGCAGGAACTGAAGCAGAAACCATGGAGGAATTGTGCTTACTGCTTTTCTAGCTTACTCAATATACTTCTTTATTTAGCCCAGGGCCACCTGCCTGGGGATAGTACTGCCCACAGCAGGCACTGACCCTTCTACATGTTTGCCTACAGGATAATATGATAAGAATATTTTCCCATTTGATATTTCTTCTTCTCAGATGACTAGCTTGTGTCAAGTTGATGAAAACTAGTTAACACACCCATTGGCTCCAATTTGTCCTGCTTATACACTCCTGGTCATGGGACCATCCATCTGAGCAAGGTCAACCTATTGGGTCCATTGAAGAAAATGGCTCTCCCTCTGCTAGAAGCCATCAATCATCCATAGTTATTTATTCCCTAGGTGTCAGAGTACTGTGAGTGGGAAAGGTAGCTCTTGGACATTCTCTCAATTCTGGCATCTGCCCTGTGTAGGTTTCTGCATCCTAGTGTGTATGTCTATAGTGAACAGCAGTTTTTCCCTTCTAGAGAAAACCTTCTGTGGTGGCAGGGTCCAGTTTCTCAGTACCGAGTCTGTGCAAAAGTCATGAGTTCAAGAATTCTTGGTATAGGTTTGTTTTTGGTTCAATGTTAATACTTTTATAGGAACTGATGTCTGGCCTAGCATAGCCTGGGGAAATCAAATCTTCTCTTGGCAGTCTTGGGGCTAGGGACTTTTACAAATGAGTGACAGTCTGGCATTGATTAATTATGCCAGCAAGATTGATTTTGGAGTTTGTTATTTCATCTTTAATTAAGATCCTTGTTATTATTTATCTAAGTGACTAACATATTTAAAATTTTACCCCTAAAATACAAAACTAAAACAAACTATAATTGGTCTTTAAAAGATGCTTTATTTTCATTTTTGTGTATGTGTATATTGTGTGAGTATATGTCACATTGTGTGGGTACTTGGGGAAGCCAGAAAAAGGCTTCAGATGCCCTGGAGTTATAGGTGGTTGTGAGCTTCTTTCACACAGATGCTGGGAACTCAGCTCAGGTCTTCTGGAAGAGCAGCAGATGCTCTTAATCTCAGAGCCATCTCACTAGTCTTAATTGGTCTTTTAAAAAATGCTTACTGTTCGAATTTATGCCAGAACTATTTACTTTGGTCTTTTTATATCTGTGTATATGGCCACAGGAGATAGTGGCTGTGTGTTCCAGGTTGGAGAATGGTAATTTATTTCCTTCCTGATTGTGGTGGTTTAAATGTGCTCAGTTCAGGGAGTGACACTATTAGGAACTGTGGCCTTGTTGGAGGAAGTGTGTCATGGTGGGGGTGGACTTTGAGACCATCCTCCTAGTTGCCTGGAAGCCAGTTTTTTCCTGTTTGCTTTCAGAACAAGATGTAGAACACTCAACTCCTCCAGCCCAATACCTGACTGGATGCTGCTGTGTTTTCTGCCATAATGATAATGGACTGAACCTCAAGACTTGTAAGCCAGCCTCAATTAAACATTGTCTTTTATAAGAGTTGCCTTGGTCATGGTGTCTCTTTACAGTAATGGAAACCCTAACGAGGACACTGATTCATCTTCCTATGTTCAACATGGAACTTAGGATCTTGATCACAATTCTCACCATGTTCTAAAACTCTTAGGTCACTGGCTTTCACTTGTTGACCTCATGGGTCTTCTCTGATGTCTCATGCTTCCTTCTGTGTGGAGTGAATCTCAACATTTCTCCACATTCCTCAGGCCTGATGCTCTCTAGGGAAACCTTACCTGTTTCCTCTACATCTGGACATGTCTCTTATCCTCTTAAGCTTTCATTGGCACTTGGGATTTTCTTCTGAAGAGGAGATGAAGAAACCAAGGCTTACAAAACCTTGTTCAGCGTGAATCGGTTACTTTTAATTGCCAGTCAAGCTGGGTTCCAGAACCTAAAGCTCTTAATGAAAGAACCGGAATCCAGAACTGTGTCTGTTTCTAAGCCCTTTGCTGCTGTTTTCCAGAGACAGGCAGTAAGTTACACCTCTCATGGACATCTTGATTACTAGTGAGACTTATGGTACTGTGATAAGAAGGATTCTGGGGTTGTGCCCTTGACCAGAGGAGAAGTGTTGCATGACAGACTAGTGATACCTGTGGTGTGTAAAGGATTAGGGAAAGGAAAGTACATGGGGCTGTGTGCTACTTTAGTGCTACAGCGCCCAGGAACATAGTGCTTGCTCCTCCACTCTTTTTTTTAAAAAAATCTTTTATTCTTCTTTCATGCATTATATCCTGACCAGTTTCCCCTTCCACGACTTTTTCCCAGTCCCTCCCTGACCACCCCTTTTACCCAGATCTTTCTTTTCTGTTTCTCTCTTAAAAATTTCCCAGGGATGGCATAACAAGATAAAATGAAACTGGGCATAAACCCTCATGTCATGGCTGGACATGGCAACCCAGTAGGAAGAAAAGGAATGCGAGTGCAGTGCAGGCAAAAGAGTTAGAGACACCCCAATTCCCATTGTTAGGAGCCCCACAAAGCACCAAGCTACACAACCATCAGGGACATGCAGAGGGCCTAGCTCAGACCCATATAGGCTCTGTGCTTATTGCTTCAGATTCTGTGAGCTCCCAGTTCAACCAGTCTTAAAAATTGAAAGCAGAACTTCCTTACAGGTCAGAAGAGTCAAGGGCAGAGTCAAGGTCTCCTTAAAGTGATGGGTTCCCCAAGACCTGGGGTCTAGGAGGGGCCAAATTAAATGCTAGTGAATGTCATGCCTGATCTATTAACAGGCTCTTAATTCTGTTAAAAGCTCTGATGCACCACTGTCTATCAGAAGCAGATGGTGGAGAAGGGGTTTTCTCTGTTGTACTCTTCCACAGCTGGAACACACAGGAAACCCTGCCTACAGTTTATAGTCATTAGGATTCCAGGAAGATGAGAGCACAGGGCAGAGTTTGTTCACATCTCAGCATCAGATGTCTACTGTCTTGGCACTTTCTCTTCAAGTCTACTGGGCTGAAATTTTTTTTGAAGATCTTTTTTTGGCTGAAAAATTTTTTGAAGATTTTTTTGGCCCTACACATCTCTGTGCCTTCCATGTAACATCCAACCACGGGCTTGGCTCATGGTATTCATGATGGCTGAGTGACTTTACTTGATAAATGTCCTACTTTTCCAAGTCAAACCCTTTGCTTAATTCTCCATCTAACTAGACCTTTTTTTTTTTTTTTTTTTTTTTTTTTTTTTTTTTTTTTTTTGTCTCTTGTCTGAGGCCTATTGTTGGCTTTAGGTATTCATTCAGATCTTACCTTCCTTAGTTCTGTGGAGTAGCGTCTGTTTATCTTGGGCTGGAGGCTGTACTGTCCAAGCACTGTCTCAATTCTAAGGCCCATGCGGGTGGATCTGTACCTCTTTCTGTGTTCTCTGATTGTTATCCAGAAGAAGAAGACAGATGCTAAAGCTTTCAGATTCTGCACTGTAGTTCAAGATTCATGGTTTAAAATTTTGCTTGCTATCTGCATTTCTGTTCTTATCTTAGGTTTTATCTTTTAAAAAAAGTGTGTATGTGTGCATTTGTGTGCGTGCATGTGTGCATCTGCAGACACTCATGTGCACGTTTGTGCACAAAATTGCAGATGGTGCCTATGGAGGCCACAGGTGTCCGGTCCCTCTGGATCTGCAGTTACCTGATGTAGGTCCTGGCAACAGAACTTGGGTTCTTGGCAAAAGAAGTACAGGGCTCTGTGCTTTTAACTGCTGCAGTATTGCTGACAAAACAAATGGGCACCATAATTGTTTTTACAGAATGATTTTTCTTTTTTCTTTTCAGGGTCTCCATGCAGCCCTGGATGGCCTGGGACTCAGTCTGTAAACCATGCTCGCCTCAGACTCACAGAGATCTGTCTGCCTCTGCCTTTAATGTTGGGATTAAAGAAGTGATCCACTATACCCTTGCTCATGTCTTTAAACCTGCACTGCCCACACTGGTGTGCTGACTTAGACCCTCTATCTCGTGGTTGTACTAGAAACCCTGGCATGTCCTGAATATTTCTCATCTTTGTGTTCCTCCCCCAATCGTCCCATCCACAGATTTTGATGTTATGCATAAGAGGATGATCGCCAATTTTGCATCTCTATCTCTGAGAGTGACCCCAAATCTCAGACATTTATGTTTATTGCGCCTCTATGTTTCCATGTATATGTCCAACAAAGCATTTCAGATTTAAATCATGCACAACAAATATTCTGACGATTCGGGCTAAGAAAATGGACTGGTGAATGAAAGAGCTTGTCATGTGTATAAGAGTTCTGAGTCTGGATGCCTAGAGCCCATGAAAAAGCTGGACACTTAGTATAAGTATCTGCTAACCCAGTGCTCCTGTAGGAAAGATAAGAGGCAGAGGAAGATTCCCAGAAGCCCATGCCTGGGTCAGCAGCCTGGGGTATTTATTGGAAACAGAATAGCAGAAACCCAGTCTCAAATGAGGGGGATGGTGAAGACTGGCACCAGCTTCCTAATCTTCACACTTCCTGTGGCACACATATAGTGCAATATGGCATGTGTGTGCCACATTCACATGCTTGGATATATGTGCGTGTGCACATGCACACACAAACAAGGTGGGAAAGCCTTATGGACTGAAGAATTATCATCAGCAAAATGGCTGTATTGCTAGAAACAATCTATAGCTTCAGTATTAATATCCCATTAAAATTCCAACAAGATTCTTTATAGAACTAGAAAAGAATTGTAAAATTCATATGGATTCACAAAAGATGCCAAATAACTGAAAAGCAATTTTGAGCAAAAAGAGATTTTAAAATTAGAGGATATAAGAAATCTGAGTAGTCCAGTATCAAGTAATGTGACTGAGTCAGTAGTTAAAACATCCCCCAATGAAGAAAAATGCAGGGCTAGATGGACTCATTGCTGAATTATACCTAGCAGTCGTTCTGAGAATAAATAGGCAACTTTTCATGATATTTTGGACTTTCTTTTGATTTTTAGTGAGTTTTATATCATGCACTCCAGCCCCGCTCATCTCCCAGTCTGTCCCCTCATATTTGCCCTTCTCCCTTGCAACCTTCCCCTCCAAATAACACACACACACACACACACACACACACACACACACAGCTACCCCCGCCCCCACCAATAACAACAATGAATCATAGAAAACATCTAATCATGGAAGCTGTGGTTAGTCCTATTACAGTGGTTCCTGCTACAGACTGACTGGCCCATACAATTGTTTGGGTCCTGGGTGATGTCCTTCATCCTTGCTGTGTGGCATGATGGCATGGTATGGTGATCCACAAGTTTCTGTCTGCCTTCCTCCTTTCTGCACTGTGATGCTTGGATTTGATTTGACTTTTATGAGTTCTAGACATAAGATAGCTTTGGCCATCAAGCCAGGCATCAAGCTAGGATGAACAAAAGATGACTATTTACTTTGTCCCTGACCACTATAAGGACAACACCACCCACAAGGTATCTCAGTCCATTGTTGGGACACACACATACCTACACACATACACACACATGCACACACATACACACAGGCACACACCCATGAGCCTATGGACAGATTGATGGACATGACAGCTTGCCTTAGGATTCTTAAGAAGGAACAATCCACATATCAAATGATGCCCAAGAAGAAGGAAGGAGAGGCCCCTGGTCCTGGAAAGGCTCAGTGCAGCAGTGTAGGGGAATACCAGGACAGGGAAACGAGAAGGGGGTGATTGGGAAACAGGGGGAGGGAAGAGGGCTTATGGGACTTTTGGGGAGGGGGAATCCAGGAAAGGGAATATCATTTGAAATGTAAATAAAGAATATATTGAAAAAAAAAGAAAATATCAGCTTTAGGATATTCTCTGTAGAGTCCCCGCTAGAATTATAGTCCCTGGCCACACCTTGAAGTACTTTTGCTATCACCCCTTGGAGCACCAATTCTAGAATATTCCAGGTGTCAAAACATCATTCATTAGAGGCATATGGGGTGAGAAGCTGAGCCTGGGAGGGCAGAGGGGAGACTTGGTAGGCACCGCCTGTTGCCCTGGTTTCCACACAGTGCTGGGATGTACTCTGGTGGCATGATCTCATGCATCTGATTCTTTAGCTGCAGCTCTGACTTGTAGAGCAACGCACACCCAGCAGACACACACTTGTATGCAAGTCTTCGTCTGCAACTCATAATTACCACATAATTCAAACTGAAGTTTTCTCCCATAAGAAATCAGTATTCTACTCAGTAGCCACCCAGTTTCCAAACAGTGGAAACTCACCATCAACAGCTTGATTGAATGACCCACCTGGAATTGCTTATACTTCATTAATGCTTTCCATAAATCATGGGGTTGACAGGCTACTGGCATGGACTTCCCAAATCTCATAATTGTGTTTTGTTTTTCTCTGGCTTCATCAGTTTCCTTTTGGATGCTGACAGCTTAGAGGATCTTTTTTTAAGTTTATTTTTATTTTATGCATATGGGTGTTTTGCTTGCATGTATGTCTGGGTAACATATGTATACTTTGTGCCCGAGGATGCCAGAAAAGGGAATCAGATCCCCTGGGACTGGAGTTACAGGCAGTAGTGACATGCTGTGTGAGTGCTGGGAGTTGAATCTGTGACCTCTGAAAGAGCAGTAGCTTCTCTTAACTATGGAGCCATTTCTCAAACACTGTAAATGTTTTGAATACCATTTACTACTCTAGTGACATTCTGTTGATATGTCAAAACTATCCCGAGGGTCTGAACACCTGGATTATGTATGTCCTTGGCTTAGTCATGTGTGGGCTGTGTGACCTTGTTAGGCCTCTGCCATCAGAGAAAAGGTAAGAAGTCTGTTCCTTAAGAGGGCCGTAAGATAGCATGGAACATACAGGTAAAGAATTTGGTGCAGTATCTAACAAGCAGTAAGCACTAGATGTTAGTGATACTGGTTTTTCTAATAGAAGGATCCAAGAACACTTAGTAGATTACAGGCTGGAGGACTCCCAAAAGATCAGCTGTAAAGTCACAGGTATCTTATGCCCATTTGTAAAGTTTGGGGGAAGAGAAGAACTCGATCTGTGCTGTTACTTGAGTTCTTTATTTCACTTAGTCAGGAAGCCATACCACACTTATGGCTGCTAAGGATGGAGTGGCATTTCCCATTAGTAGATCAGTGTTCTACAAGGGCTTTTTTTTTTTTTTTTTTTTTTTTTTTTAATCAGGACCTAGGACAGAAACAGACTTGAATGGATGAATGGATAAAGAAATGAAGTAAAAGCAGGAGAGAATTCCATTGCTTATAGCATGCTATATTATATATTATGTGTATCATCGTAGCTATTTATCCATACATTATTTATGTGTGCATACATTTTCAGATTATAAAGATAGCATACGGGGTGGAAGAGGTGGCCCTGTTAAAGAGTATCTGCTGCTCTTACAGAGGAACTAAGTTTAATTCCCAGCATCCATGTTAAAGGCTCCATAACTCTCTGTAATGCCAGAACCAGGGGATCCTGTACGCTTGGCCTCTGCAGACATGAGCATTCACATGGGAATGCCCCTCATAAACATAGTTAAAAATAATAAGGGAATTTTTTGTAAGAAATTAGAACTTGGTATGATGGCATATGCTTATAATGCAGTACTCACAAAGCTGAGGCAGAAGGATCCCAAACTTGAAGTTTCCTGAACTACATAGTGAGTTCAAGGCTAGCTTCAGTTACATCGAGACCCTCCACAAACAAACAAACAAACAAACAAACAAACAATACAAAGTGAAGAATGAAATTGTCCCCTAGAGTTTCAGCCCTAGAGATAAATAGTACTAAGATTTGCTATCTAGTTTCCATGCTTAAAACAACAGCAATAAAAACAATAACAACAATATAACAACAGCAACAGCAGCAACAACAACAACAACAACAATGCATGTTCTAACTTGTGCATGTCACCAAAACAGGCTCATCCTATTCAGTATGCCCTATGATTTGTTTCTAAATTTGGATACAGCTCAAATGATTTCCTAAACTGGCTCATGTAGACCTACATTATATTCCAGGGCTGCATGGTTTTCTTCACAAGCTCCCCTCATCGATTGTCTATCCACTCTTGATAAATACCTAGACTGCTTCTACTTCTTTATGGTTCAATTACCTATGTAATAGCTCAAGAAGGGTCACATGTATATCATTGTCTTTCTGGGACTCTTCTAACCATGGAATTGGTAGGTGAAATATGAATACATTAAAAAAGATTTCATGTTCCACACTCTTCTGCATTTGGAAGCATGCCCGCTCCAGTCTAGTGGTGCCCTGTACCCAGAACCAGAGAAGCAGGACCAGCCAGCGACCTGGTACTCCTCCACTGAAATAGTAAAAATGTTGCAGATATGGACCCGCAGGGCACTTGCGAATCAGACCTGTGGAAAGTTCCTTCACTGGGTAGCTTTTCCTAGGCAGACCATGTAGTAGCTTTGTGAGGCAAATCCCCACAGAGGGAGAAAGGAGATGCCCATCAGGAGTCAAATAAAATGATAGATAAGAGAGGAAAAGCTTCCCATGTGATACGCTGTCTAGGCGTGGTGTGATTAGTTTCCATAATGTATTGATATGAGTTAGGGTTGGGAAACAGAAAAGACCCTTTCCATTTATAGGGGAAAGTAATTTTGAGCCAAGCCAACCATCTCAGCATCCTACCCACTCCGACCCCCAGGCCAAGGTTGTAAAGTTTTATGCCCTGAAGAACAAACACTGTACAAAACCATTACAAACCTGGACATCCGAGGCCTGCCTATTGGGATGAAGACAGAAGGCTGAGGAGAGAGGCCTGGCGCAGGCTGCCTCTGTGTCTCTGTGGAGCAGGCGGAGATTTTTCAGGGTGATTTACTGTGGATTGATTTGCAGTTTGTTCTGCAGCCATTGTTTGTAATATGCCTTGCCAGCTCATGTTCTCTGAACCTTAATTGTTCTAAATTAAACTATAGGGACAAGACAGCACACATTTCCATCAGAAGAACAAAATATTGTACCAAATCCCACAGGGATGCACCAGTTCCTGCCAGGACAGAGGCTTGAACTTGAGGGAGTTGTCAAAAGGAACACACAGAAGGTCAGTGTGTGTGTGTGTGTGTGCTTGTGCACATGTGTATCTGAGTGTAAGTGCACATGGATATGCCTGTGAGGTCAAAGTTTACACAGGCATCTTCCTCTATCACCTCCCACCTTTTGTTTTGAGACAGGGTCTCTCACTACTCCTGGAGGTCCTTCATTTGGATAGAATGGTTGGACAGAGAGCCTTGGGGATCTGGATTTTATATGCATGCATGGCCATTACTAGCATAAGCTTGGGTGGCTACACACAAGTGAACATGCCCATGTACATGTGCACATACCACACACAGACACAAATGTAGAAAAAACATGCTGTGCACACACTACAAATACAGAGAAAAAATCATATTGAATGATAAAGAAAGTTACATAAGGAAGACTATGGGATAATATCCTCCAATGCAAAAACAAAACAAAACAAAACACAAACAGGAAGAGAGTATTGTGTGTTCAGATTCACAAAGAATAAAACAAAGACACATTAATAGACAAATTAAGCACTAATGTTAGGACAGTGGATGTCTGGGGTGACGAAGGAAGATGAGTCAGATTCAGAAGGAAAACGGACTTTTAACTGTACCTGCAGAATTTTATTTCTTCAGAATCATGTAATCAAACATGGTAGAATTAGATAAGAGTGGTGGGTGCATTGATGTACTTCAAACACACAGCACCTTTCATTATGCTGTCTAGGTTTGAGTTTGAAGACTTTAATGAGAAGAACAAGCAGGGGCTCACTGGGCACATAAACCTGGGTTTTGTGTGCTTGTTTTAAGTGTGTTTGCCACTGAAGATTAATTGAGTTGTTTTGATGGATTTTTGCATTATCCTCATTTTTTGCAAGATTTCTTCTTTCCAGGCACCCTGGGATCCTTTTCCTTCTTCTTTTGAGCATTCTTTATTTTTTAATACATATAGATGTGTATACACACACTCACACACACACACACACACACACACACACACACACACGTGTGTGTGTGTGTGTGTGTGTGAGTGTGTGTATTTTTACCCACCCCATATGCCTCATTTCCATCTCCTCCTGGGCTACCTCCAACACATCCCCTCCTCCAACTTGATGAACTTCATGTCTTCTTTTAAAATCGCACTGAATTCAGTTAGTACTGCCTACATGTATATAAGTGTGGGACCATCCACTTGGAACCGTTATTTTTTAATTTTTAAAATTGGAGAGAGAGAGAGAGAGAGAGAGAGAGAGAGAGAGAGAGAGAGAGAGAGAGAGAGAGAGAGAGGAAGAGAGGCCATCTCTTTTGAGTAAGATCTGTGGTTTTAAATTTGCTGGGCGGTGGTGGCCCACGCCTGTAATCCCAGAACTCTGGGAGGGAGGCAGAGGCAGGCGGATTTCTGAGTTCGAGGCCAGCCTGGTCTACAGAGTGAGTTCCAGGACAGCCAGGGCTACACAGAGAAACCCTGTCTCTGAAAAAAAAAATAAATTTGCTTCAGGGTTCCTTTGAAACCGTACAGAATCTTTTCATAACCTCTTGCTGAGGTTGGGGAGGGGATTTAATGAGTTAAATATTTCTCCCTGGATACTCCTTGACTCAAATGAGGTTTCATTGTGATAAACCCATTATAATCTAAAAGCACAAGCCAAAATTGTGTTTAATACATCAGACCTACAGAACATCGCAGCTTAGCGACATGATGCATATACTCCTTTGAATCTGCAGGGGCCAGCCTCCAGGACCATCCATGGACACCACAGTCCCTGTATATCCTTTATCTAAAAGGACAGAGTATTGTCACGTAACCTCCTCACGCCCTCCTGTGTTCTATTCCTTAAGTCAGCTCCAGGTGGTTGATACTACAGTGTAAGCATTATAGGCATTATTGCTTCCCTAGGAGTGCAATCAAAGTCAATAAAGTTCAATAAAGATACCATTGCATGTCTTGTCTGCATCATTGTAGGAGTTGGGAAAACTGTAAGTCAAGCCACGGTAAGTACTGGATCTGTTTGCATATTTATATTCTGAGGCTAAAAGTGATTTAGAAAATTCTGACCTTGCCTGGGTGGGTAGTTTCCATCTTTCTACTCTGCTGCAATGGACTCCCTGTGGTTGCCATGGGAGAAGCACTGTGGGAATGGCTACCTCTGTCCATTCTTTTGACCTCTTCTAGTTTGGCAACCTCAGCTGGCCTGTATCACAGAAGTGGTCTCATCTCAGGGACAAAACAAACAAAATCACCCTCCACTTCTGGCCATCTGTGCTTTTCCCCCAGAGCTCTGTCTGTCCCCACCTGCTCTCGCCAATCTGCAGAATGACCTTCCTGCTTCTGGTTCTTGCTTCCTATTAGCTGTTGAGCACACTCTTGCAGAGCAGTTCCAGTCAAGTGTGTGCTCCCATCGAAAAACTATCAATGAATTTCATCTTCAAAATAAAACTGTCTTTAAAACAGTGCCTTTACCAGTTTCCTTGTCTACACCATGCCTGCCTTCCCTGTTCCTTCATTCCGTTCCCTTTTAGAAGCTCTGCTTTTTCTTTTATTTAACACCCTGCAATTTGTTCTGTTTAACAGGTGGATTCTTGTATGGCCTCTCTGTCTAGTGAGTCTGCTAACCTATATCCTGATATTTGCCATACAAGGTTCCTACATTCAGAAGCTATTGAATTAGTAATTTAATTAAATTGTTATTCACAGTCGGCCATTATACCATTGTGTGCCCCTTTGTCTGTATGATTGCAGCCTACTTAGATCTTAATCTGTTCAGTGTTGGGATAGCAGCAGTCATGTTCTGAGTACCGTTTGCTCGTGAGGCCTCAATAAACCATTCAAGTAATGAGAATTCATAGTGCTTGTGAAGTTTGTAGCTCTTCAAAGTCTTAGGCCTCTCGGTGAATCTCAAGAATCAGAAACTGAGAGCATGGAGTTTACATAAGATAAACACAAATGCCCCATTGCCCGAGTGATTTGATTGTTTCCCCAAGGAATGGAGTAGGTGAGGAGACGGGCTACATTTAAATTTTTCTAAGCATTCAGTAGTTGCTGATTGTTAGAGGTTACAAAGATAGGTAAGCTAGGAGTCTTAAAAGGAATGTGGGTTTCTAGCACTCATCATGTAGAACAGACTTTTGGGCTAGTATTGTAGTTTTTAGATACCTTATTGACCAAATGGTCTGTCCACAGGCAGATTTTAACTTCAGACATCCACACCTAAGTCCTTTCTTTCCACCTCCTTTCCGCCTCATTGTTTTCCCATTAGATAAAGGAGTAGAACTTATCTGTTTTGTTTTCATAAACATGCATATGGAGGAAAGAAGTGGTGTTGAACCCGTTGATTGGTCTGACTCTGGTTTTCAGGCTCTCTAGCCATGAAGAATGGCATAGATGTTGCGGAGGAGACATTGGTAAGACTCTATCTCTCAAAAACTTAAACAAAGAGCAAACAAAACCAAAGCAAACTATATGCACATAGATGTGCACAGATGGGATGAGATCCTGACCAAATAGGATTCATCTTGGGGAATGCAAGGAAACCAAGTGATCTCTTAACATCTGATCCAGCACATGCTTCTTGGTATTTAGTCAAATATTGTGGTTTAAGTATGAGCTGCTTCCCTCCCCACCCCCAGAGACTTTGAACACATGGTTCCAAGCAGGTACCATGGTTTTGGAAGGCCATGGATCCTTTCAGAGGTGGAGCATAACTGGAGGAAATGGCCACTGGGGTAGGTTTTTTGGCGGAATAGCCTTCCCTTACTTCCTGTCCACTTTATGCTCCCTAACTCTCAGCAACGCTGCAATGTGAGAAACTGCCTCATGCTTCTGCTGTTGTGTCTTCTTTGCAAGGATAAACTGTAATCCTACAAGATGAGTCGAAGTAAAGCCCTCCTTCCTCAAACTGCTTCTGTTAGAAATTTTGTTACAAGTAGCCAGTACCCAGAAAAAGTTGGAATCTTGCTCCAAATGTGTTCAAGAAATCTGTAATTGCTCAAACCTGGAGGGAACCTAGTTGTCTGTCTAGTAAGTTCTTGGAGACTTTTCTATAATGATAGTGATGATGTCTATGGGACTTTTATTTTTTTCTATTGAGACATGTATACAATCATTGGTTTTTTTGTACTTACAAAGTCTCAGGATGATGCTGAGTTTGAGTGGTGAGACTTGGTGACCTTGCTTGGATCTCAGTTTTAAAGGATAGCACTCAATCATTTGTCATCAACTGTGATGTGCTATGGAGATTTTGTAGATGTACCATATCATAATCTAATATCTCTCCCTCCCTCTCCACCCCTCTCCTTTGTCTCTCTCATTAGTTTTCTTTTTCCTTCTTTAGATTGAGTTTCTTTCTATATTTCAGGTGGCTTAGAACTTATATAGATCAGGTTGGCCTTCAACTTGCAATCCTATCTCAGCCTCACCCAGCTTTTTATTTATATTCTGACAGTTGACTGGCAGATCTCTCTGATGTGTTCAAACTCACTTTCCATCTTTCACACTTGAGCCTTTAGCATATTAAACATAGTTATTTAACATTTCCAATACCTGGGTCATATCTGACTCTGGTTATTTTAGTTGTGTGTGTGTATTCTCATAGCTTGCCTTCCTTCTCTTTCTTTCTTTCTTTCTTTCTTTCTTTCTTTCTTTCTTTCTTTCTTTCTTTCTTTCTTTCTTTCTTTCTTTCTTTCTTTCTTTCTTTCTTTCTTTCTTTCTTTCCTTCCTTCCTTCCTTCCTTCCTTCCTTCTTCTTTCTTTCTTTCTTTCTTTCTTTCTTTCTTTCTTTCTTTCTTTCTTTCTTTCTTTCTTTCTTTCTTTCTTTCTTTCTTTCTTTCCTTCTTTCCTTCTTTCCTTCTTTCCGTCTCTGTTTCTCTCTCTCTCTCTCTCTCTCTCTCTCTCTCTCTCTCTTCTTTCTTTCTTTCTTTCTCTCTCTCTCTCTCTCTCTCTCTCTTCTTTCTTTCTTTCTTTCTCTCTCTCTTTCTTTCTTTCGTTCATTCTTTCTCCAAGACAGGGCTTGTAGCCCTGGCTATCATGTATCATGGAACTCACTCTGTAGACCAGGCTTGACTTGAACTCAGAAGTCTGTCTGCCTCTGCCTTCTGAGTGTTGGGAATTAAAGGTGTTTGTCACTATACCTAGCTTATTTTATCTTATTTAACATCTTATAAATAATTTTTTGAAAGTTAAATGCATATGGTGTCTGTGTGTGGGAATGTTCATATGAATGCCCACAGATGCCAGAAGAGGACATCAAATTTCCTGGCGCTGGGATTACAGTCAGTCGTGAGCTTTCATGTATGTACTGGGAACTGAACCTGGGCTCTCTACAAGATCAGCCAGTGCTTTCAACTGCTGACCTCTCTTCAGCCTCATGTCTCATAATTTGTGATTAAAATCAAGACATCTTCATAAAGGTCTAAGGTAAATATATGCATGTCTAAAGTGGATATATTGATTTTTCCTAGATTTAGTGTGTGTGTGTGTGTGTGTGTGTATGATTATAATCTGTGCACATTAGGGAGTTTCATTGTTGCTGTGATTACGCTCACCATAGTGTTTCTCCATGCTTTTGTTCTATCCCTTATGACTTTACGAGAGCCAAAACTTCTGAGACTTTCTCTCTAGATGTTCTTGCTCTCCACTCTTTTATTCTATTTAATCTTTGCTAGCCTTGCATTAGGGATGAGGAATGGAGACTATTCTCTGTTGTCAGGTTTGACTATTTTCTTTTGTAAAAAGGTGTCATTGCATATATATGTATGTTTGTATTCATGTATGTATGTATTTACGTATTTGTTTGTGTGTGCATATGAATGCGTGTATGTTAGTGTGGTGTGTGCCTATAAGTCTGTGGGTATGTGTGCCTCAGCATGAATGTGGAAGCCAAAGAACAACTTGTTGATTTTCTTCTTTCTTCATGAATATGCTAACAATCAAATTCAGGATGTCAGCTCTCTGACAAACATTTTTGCTTGCTGAGCCTTCTTGCTGGCCTAGTTTCTCACCCACCCCTTTCCTCCTTTCCTCTCTTTTTTCCTCCTATCTTTATTCTGTCTTGTGATGCTGGGGAACTGAACCAGGGCCTTACTTATGCCTGGACACTGATCTGTTTCTGAGATAACTAAATCCCTTTCAATGTAGACATGCCTAAGGGCTAGGCATAGTGTGTTTCTTACCATTTCCTCAAGATCTCTATCTGTCTGTCTGTCTGCCTGTCTGTCTGTCTGTCTGTCTATCTGTCATGTATTTATTTATTTATGGATGCATTTGTCTTTCTTATTTTTAGCAGCAGTGGGTCTTTGCCTGTACACCAAGTCAATCTTCCTCCAACTGTCTTACACTCTCGTTTCGCTGGCACCAAGGGAAGATGGTCTTCATATTCTTCTTGTAGTTGAAGTGTTTCTTGTTTTCAAGTCTGCAACATAAGAGAGTGCTTTTTCTCTTGTCTCTTGCTCTAACCCCTGTAGAGCACTCAGTGGGACCCTCAGAACACCTGTGAATGGTATTAAGTAGCTTCTCATTGCTGTAGCAGAGTACCCGAGATGGCCTTTATAAGGGAATGATGGTCTTTTCAGGTCACTGTTTCACAGGTCACTTGGCTCTGTGTTTCTGGGCCTGTGGTAAGGCAGAGTGACTTGGCAAAGAGGAGCATGATGGGAGACGAGCAGCCCACCTCACGGTGACCAGGAATCAGAAAGCAAATGAATTGTTTAGGACAATTCTACCTTTCAGGGGCAGGCCCCCAGTGACTTACTTCCTCCCACAGGCTCTACCTTCTTTTTAAAAATTTAAATTATTTCATGTGTAGAGGCCAGACAATGACTTGCAGGGGTCTATTCTCTCCTATAATGTGGGTTCCAGGAATGAAACTCAGGTCATCAGTCTTGGCAGCAAGAACCTTTACCCACGGAGTCCTCTTCCCAGCCTGAGGCCCCACCTTGTTATAATCAATTCAGCTATGAACTTACCAATGGATGAAACTGTCAATGGAGGTAAAGCCCTCCTGAAGCAATCATCTCACACAAGCCCTTCAAAGTATAAATCATCAGGGACATCTGCAGATTTGATCCACAGTAGGAGGTCTGGGTTTTCTGAAGCTTCCTGGTGGCGTGCAGGGTCCTCACATTGTACAGGTGTCTTCCCTCACTGTTTAGCAATTGCTTAAGATTTTAGGCGAATCCTTTCTACAGTTTGTGAGTGCTCTGTACCAGGCAAACCAGCGTCGTGCTCCCCTTCCCTGTTTTTCCTGAGGTTTCAGGCTGCTCATTTGCTTTGTATCCTTCCGCAGACTCAGGGATTCTAGAAAAATTATGATCCTAATTATGTACAATAATATAATTTGACTTTTATAATAGAAAAAATTATGGTTCAAATGATTAAATATTATCTTTTTATTTTCATTTTAAGGGTGGTGAGAATGTTCTTTTTAGCTTCCTATATCTTGAGCATATGCTGGAACTTAGCAGATTTTATTGATGAAACTTCAAACTCTCTTCTATATAGCCCTTACTTAGTGCTAATTGCTCATACTTACTATAAAATTGTTTTAAGAATTTTGTAGGCATCTTGCTAAGGAAACCAAAATTCAATCAATGTAACAGAAATGGATTAAAGCACAAGCATGCTTATTCAAGTATTAGGGAACAGATTTTAAACTTGAAGCTATTTTTATCTGATTGGACATTATTGAGTGAAATGTTGTGTTGAAAAAGATTATGAATCAAATTTGAATCTGGCATTTGATTGGTGATGTCTGTCATGAGCACAGCATGGGAGTGGGGGCTGGCTCTTATGGCAAATATCCTGGGATGGGGACAGTCAGGGGAAAATGAGAAATTTCTCTAGAGAAGCAGTAGATAATGATTGCCACCCTAAACCCTTGTGATCTAGCTGGAATAATGTGAACCAGTGAAAATGACCCTACAACCTCAAGGGACAGGCATGGCTGAGACATTTGAGAAAGGGGAGCTGTATTAGTCAGGGTTCTCTAGAGTCACAGAACTTATGGATAGTGCCTATATAGTAGGGGAATTTGTTGATGACTTACAGTCTATAGTCAAACTCCCCAATAATGGTCAGCAGCAGCTGTGAGTGGAAGTCCAAGGATCTAGCAGTTGCTCAGTCTCACAAGGCAAACAGGTGAAGAAGAAAAGAATCTTCCTTCTTTCAATGTCCCAACGTAGGTCTCCAGCAGTAGGCTTGACCCAGATTAAAGGTGTGTACCACCATATCTGGATCTGGGAAATGCTTTGTCTCAGATGACCTTGAATTTAGAGATCTCCTTGCCTTAGTCTCCTGGGATTCATAGCCACTATGCCTCAAGATCTCCAAGCCAAGATCCAGGTCAGAAACTTGTTTCTCTCAGCTTCAAGATCAGGATCGCAGGTTAGCCTTCCAATTCTGGATTATAGTTCATTCCAGATACAGTCAAGTTGACAACCAGAAATAGCCACTACAGTAGCCTTGTCAGCTTCAGTGGTCTTAGAAGGCACATTTGTCTAGGATAGCCAGGAGTCCTACTACACCAGGGGGAGTGAGGTTGATTCTGAGACTGCCGAGCTGGTATGTTCCTTTGGAAGTGTGATCCATGATGGTGTGTCCCTTTGGAATTGTAAACTGTAATAAACCTTTCCTCCCTTGAGTCTTTCAGGTATCTTGTCATAGTAACAGGAAAACCAGCTGGCATACTGGAGCAAATAATGCATCAGATATTTTATACTGACAGTGAACTGATTCCTATATCTCTATTACATTTCATATCCATATATGGATATAAAATTATTTTTTTTTAACCAACAGACTTGCAGTCTAGGTAGCAGCACATGATCATCATGTACTTTAGAATATGAAATTTATAAAACTTTGTGGCTCCCTGCTGGTCTAGTTTCACTGCTGGAACACAGCACCTAAATTCCATGTTCGGAACAGACGGACATGAGCACCCTTGGAAATCATTAGGCTCAGGACACGACTTGGCTTAACAGAGTGCTGTTGGTTTAAGACATTTACAATTACACCATTAAACTACGAACTTGAGAAACTGCAGCTCTTATAAGTGAGTTAATGTGGACAGCAGGAGGATATACAAGGAAATAAATAGAATTTGCATTTGGCTAAGTGATAGAGTGAGGCTGAGTACAGAAGTGAAAGCTGTTTGCTGTGAGTGCTTTCCAGCTCAAACATTGATGCTCTTTGGGCCTCGAAGGAACCCCAGCTATGGTTCTCAGGATCAGAAATGCTACTTGCAAGACTCGGTCCAAAGACAGGGCCATGTAGGAGTCATACTGGAGTTATGGGAAGACATTTTTCTTTAGTTATTGTTAGTGTCTGTTAATTGTACAAATGGGCCCATATTAGTGACATACTAGTACTGAAGACAGCATGGCCCCACACCTATGGGTATTAGAAATGCTTCTCTCATTGCTGTGTTAAAACACCTGACAAGAGAGCAACTTAAGGAAGAAAAGGCTTATTTTGGTTCACTCTTTGAGGGCAGAGTCCACCATGATGGTGAAGCCCATAGATCGTGATGACTGTTGTGTCTGTGGAGTATGCAAGGATGTGACTTTGCAAAAAGCTGTGCAGTGAAGCCTCAGATGCAGAGTGGGCTCCTTAGCGTGAGCTTAGAGGATAACAGTGTGGGCTTGTGTGATAACCGAATGGAATTCAGCTCATAATAGTTGCTTCTGAGTTTATCTGTCAAATGGAGGAGCTCTGAAGGCTCGTGGTCAGCCCAACACACATGCCCCCTGTTAGCGCAGACGAGGAGGGTGGGAATCATCTTCAAGGCTGACCTCAAGCAGACTCCTTCACATGTGTTACAGCTTCAATACTTATCAGTGATCCTATGATACATGCCATGTGAGGCATGTTTAGATTTCTCACTGAGGGAATGAGGGACTCATTGCTGCTAGAACTTGGAAGTTGTAGTGGAAAAATCATTGTTGAAATATAAGATTGTGAGTTTCTGAAGAAAGAATTGCTCAGTGTGCTCTCTAGAGAATTAGAGACCCTGTCATCTGTAGCAAGATAAGAAAGCTGATATTTTGGGAAGAAGACATATTTCTTGGCCTTATAGCTTCAAATAATGTTAATGTCAAGAAACCCCTTTCAGTGATAACATAACTTTCTTTAGATTATGAGTAGATAATGCCAATGTGTTTTGTAAACTGCAAAAATCTTGCCTAAATAAAATTATTATTCTCTTTGACCCTCTTCTTGTCACGACTGCCTCTCTCTCCCAACTTTGGTGATATTATATATATATATATATATATATATATATATATATACATATATATATGATTGCATTAAATATAAAAATTGAATACCAAGGAGTTGGGGAGTTGGATCCATAGGTAATGTATTTAATTGGCAAGTACAGAGATCTACTCTGCACCCACATAAAAACTGTGTGTAGTAATATCCCTCTGTATCATAGGCCTGGGGTGTATGTGTGGGTCCTTGGCCAGCCAGTCCAGATGAAAGTGTGAGTTCTAGGATCAGTGAGAAAGCCTGGGTAACAGAAGAAGGGGAGAGTGACGAAGGAAGACACCTGACATCAGCGTCTAGCTTTATGCTCACACATTGATGCCCCTCCCACAACGGGTGTAAAGCTCATTGTTATCTGTAATGAGTAGATTTCTGAGAAGCACACCTTTGGTTTATCTTTTCAGCATGCCTTGCAAAGAATGTGTAGCTGCAGTGTGTTTCAGTAGATGCCAGTTGCTGAGTGGAGTCAGAGGACTTTTGTGCCTCTGGATACAGAGGGCTTGTATGACCTCTACAAATCCTCCTGGTTAAACTCAGTGGTTTAATGGTTCTTTGGCTGTGGACCAAACTCACATAATGTTCAAACCATAAGTCTCCAATGCAACTTTTAAATTTAGCTCAGACGTGTGGAGTCATTATCAGATCTTCTTTCAATTCCTAAAGTACAGACAATAATCTACTTGAGACGTCAGTCAGAAGTCCGTGAAGCAGACAGGAATATAGTTTAGTATTAAACAGTAAGATGGTCTCTGCTAGGAATTGTGGCTCACATCTGTAATCCCAGCACCAGAGAGACTGAGGCAGGAGGATTGTGAGTTCTAGGCAGCTTGAGCTACAGGGTGAGGTCGTATCACAACCAACCAAGCAAAGAAGTAAAACCACTGAGTTAGAATTATCATGATGTGTTAGTTTATATATTGGGTAGAGGTCTTGAATTTGGAACACTCCTTTTTAAATTGTCAAACTATTTTTTAAAATAGCAGTTCTTTCTTTTAAAAGATTTTAGCATTTACTTATATGTATGTGTGTGTCTGCGCATGTGTGTGCAATGCCTGCAATGGCCTGAAGAGGGCATTAGATTCCATATAGTTAGATGTGGTTGTAAACCACCAGAGAAGGACACTGGGAACTAAACCTAGGCCTTCTTGTATGAGTAGCAAGCAGTTTTAGTCACTGAGACCTCACTCTGACCCCATGCATTTTCCTTTTGATTGTTCCCTTGTTTCGACCTTGAAGCTGGAGAAAATGGCTTGATTCATGATTTCAAGGGTCACTGGCTTTGGGAAGATAATAATATTTTTAGGAAGCCTATTATGGGTCAGGCAGATAGATAAGTGTTCTGCATACTGTTTAACTTCTCACCATGACTATAAAGGCTTAAAACCTGCCCCACCCTCAGCTACCCTGGACTCTGACTTTCCATTCATTGCTTTTAGATAAGGGCTAAGTTATAGCCACATAGACCACATAGAAGAGGTAAGGCCTCGGTGCCACACCGCCCTGGCTGATATCTTGTCTTAGCCACCTACCAGCTGGGGAAGTTGTTTGAGTTCCTTTGGGCTTCAGTTTCCCTACCTATATAATAACAAGGCTAAGAATACTAGCAATTTTACCTCTGAGGGCAACTGAGAGATTTAACTAAGAAATGATTAAATGATTACAGTGTATGTACCAAACCACATGACAGAGCATGATAGCTTCTTGGATTAACCACTAATTTTTCTGCTTGGGCATGGTATTTATTTACACTAAACTGTGAGTGAATGTTATGGAACTATCTGCATTGTTAGGCACCAACTGAACATTTAATTGGAGATGAAAGAAGGTGAAATGTTTTTCCAGCGTTGACTAGTTTCTGACCATTATGTCCAGGACACCATTTGTATGTCTGGTTTTGCTTTCTTTCCCTTGGTTGAGTTTGTAGGCCTCCTTCTCCTATCTGCATGTGCTTGTGGAGGTGGGCACAGGAAGGTAGGAATGAGCCTAACTAGGCTTGAGTCAATGCTTTCTGGAGTAGTGCACTGTGTCTCCTGCCTCACCTAGGGAGGGTGGAACCACAGTGATCTCGGCTGTCTCTGATGGCTTACATTTTTGAGTTGATGAAGGTGGGGGCCCCTGGAAAAGGCCTTCTATTTTATCTTTTAATAGTCTTCTCAAGTTCAGAATTGAGGAAAGAACTGAAGGAGCTCACAGGTATGCAGGTAGAGAGGAAGGGAAAGAGGTTCCTGAAGGAGATGGCATCTTGTTCACAGAAGAGTCTGTGGGGAGAAATGGCAGGAAGGCATGGGGACAGGAATCTAAACAAATAGGGAAACGGCTCAGCTGGGCTTCTCCTAGGTGACTACCAGCACCCTGCCACAACCAGAGCCAGAGGAGGTCTGCAGCCATGAAAAAAATGACTCCAGGATTTTTCCTTCAGTTCCAGCATCTGTTATCATCTCCTTAACTAGGCACTGAAGACCCTTGACTGAGTCTCTTAGCTACTGCTACTTTATTGAAAATGGGGGGGGGACTGTAGTGGGCTGGGGAGATTTCACAGTTGGTAAAGAGCCTGACTTGTAAGCATGAGAACCTGAATTGATCCCTGGAACATATGTTAAAAAAAATCCAAGAAGGAGCCTTGAAGGGTCCCAGGGACATCCAACTTAGATCCCTTCGCTGCCAATCCCCTGCATGCCAGGTCCACCTGGGGCACAGCCAGCAGAGATAAGCAGCATTCTATTCCCTGAGATTCATTGTCAGGCCCACAGCTCTTCCTGCCTCCTGAAGGAGTTCTGTTGGCATCAGGAACATCCAGTCAACACCAGGGACAATCAGGTGGTTACATCATAAGAACAAGAACAAGAGCTAGAACAATATGGCTCCACTAGAGCATAGCTATCCTGCTACAACAAGCCATGGATATCCAAACACAGCCAAAGCACAAGAAGATGACTTTAAATCCAATCTTATACAGATGATACAGATGATAGAGGCCTCTAAAGAGGAAATGAATAAATCTCTTAAAGAAATACAGGAAAGTAAATCAAACAGGTGAAGGAAATAAATCTCTTCAATAACTGAAAATGGAAATAGAAGCAATAAAGAAAACACAAACTGAGTGAATTCTGGAGATGGAAAACCTAGGGAAGAGAACAAAAACTACAGGTGCAAATATCGCCAACAGAATACAAGAGATGGAAGTGAGAATCTCAGGTATAGAAGATACAATGGATGAAACTGATATATCAGTCAAAGAAACTGCTAAATCTGAAAAGTTCATGACATAAAACATTCAAGAAATCTGGACACCATGGAAACAACAAACTTAAGAATAATAGGAATAAAAGAAGGAGAAGATTCCTAGTTAAAAGGCCCAGAAAATATTTTCAACAAAAATCATAAAAGAAAATTTCCTTAACCTAAAAGTTGATATGTATATCAACTACAAGAAATTTGCAGAACACCAAAAAGACTGGTCCAGAAAAGAAAATCCTCCTGCTGTATACTAATCAAAACACTAAATGTATGGAACAAAGAAAGAATATAAAAAGCTGCAAGGGAAAAAGGCCAAGTACCATACAAAGATAGACCTATCAGAATTACACCCAACTTCTCAATAGAGACTCAAAAAGCAGAAGGGCCTGGGCAGATGTCTCAAAGACTCCAGGAGACTACAGCCCAGCCTACTGTACCCTGCAAAACCTTCAATCATCATAGATTGAGATAAAAAGATATTCCATGACAAAATCAAATTTAAATAGTATCTGTCCACAAATCCAGCCCTGCAGAAGATACTAGAAAGAAAACACCAATACAAGGAGGGTAACTACACCAAAGAAAACATAGGAAATAAATAACCCCACACCATCAAACCAGAGGAAGGGAAGCACACACACACACACACACACACACACACACACACACTACCACCATCAAAATAACAGTAATTAACAATTACTAGTCATTAATACCTCTTAATATCAATGGACTCAATTCCACAATAAAAAGATACAGGCTAAAACAGAATGGATGCAATAGTAATAAAAATAATATGGCATTGGCATAAAAAGAGAGAGGTTGATCAATTGAATAGAAAAACCCACACACCTACAGTCACTTGATTTTTGACAAAGAAGCCAAAACCATATAATGGAAAAATAAAAGCAAATGGTAATGATCTAACTGGATATCTGCATATAGGAGAATGCAAATAGACCCATATTTATCATCCTGTACCAAAATCAAGTCCATGTGGATCAAACACTTTAACATAAAACCAGATACACTAAATCTAATAGAAGAGAAAGTGGGGGAATAGCCTTGAACACAATGGTACAGGAGACAATTTCCTTAACCAAAAACCGATGACTCAGGCTCTAAGATTAACAATTAATAAATGGAACTAAATAAATAATAAATCATGAAGCTAAAAATGATTCTTTAAGGCAAAAAATATCATCAATAGGACAAAATAGCAGCCTACAGAATGGGAAAAGATCTTCATCAACCTAATATCTGAGAGAGGACTAATATTCCAAATATATAAAAACTCAAGAAATTAGACACCAATAAACCAAATAAATTAACTAAAATGGGATACAGAACTAAATAGAAAATTCTCCACAGAGGAATCTCTGATGGCTGAGAAACACTAAAAAAAAAAAAAAAAAAAAAAAAAAAAAAAAAAAAAAAAAGTTCAATTTCTTTAGTCATCAGAGAAATGCAAATCAAAATGACTCAGAGTCCATCTTACACCCATCAGAATGGCTAAGATCAAAAACTCAAGTGACAGCACAGGATGTGGAACAACAGGAAGACTCCTCCATTGCTGGTGGGGGTACAAACATTGGAAATCAATCTGGTGCTTTCTCAGAAAATTGGGAATAGTTATACCTCAAGACCCAGCTATATCATGCCCCAAAGGAGGCCCCTCTGTACCACAAGGACACTTGCTCAACTATTTTCATAGCAGCTTTATTTGTAATAGCCAGAAATTGGAAACAACCTAGATGTCTTTTAACAGAGGAATGGATAGAGAAAATGTGGTTCATTTACACAACGGAGTACAATTCAGCTATTAAAAACAAAGATATCATGAAATTTGCAGGCAAATGGATAGAACTGGAAAAGATCATCCTGAGTGAGGTAACTGGAAAGACATGCGTGGTAGTACTCACTTATAAACGGACATTAGCCATGAAGTCAAGGATAATTCTGCTACAGTCCAAAGATCTGAAGAAACTAACGAGGAGGGCCCAAGGGCAGATTCTTGAATCTTTTTCAGAAGGGGAAATGAAACAGATATCATAAGTGGATGGACAGAATGAACTGAGTGGGAGAGGTAGTAAGGAGGGGAACAAGAATAGGCATCAGATGTGAAAGGGGTAGTGGGAAAGGCGTGGGAGATAGAGTGGAAATCAGTGTGTGTGTGTGTGTGTGTGTGTGTGTGTGTGTGTGTGTGTGTGTGTGTGTGTGTGTCTGGGATGAGCTAGAGACCTGGGCCAGGAAAGCTCCCAGGATTCTATCAGGGTGATGCTAGTTAAGACTCCTAGCAGTTTGGGCTAGGGAGAATGAAGTAGCCATGTCTCCCAGCCAGGCTCGATTCCCAGTGGAGAGATAAGGACAGCAATCAACCCACAAAACCTTAGATCCACAAGTTGTCCTGCCTACAAGATATGAAGGGATAAAGATGGAGCAGAGATTGAGGGAATGGTCAAGCAATGACTTGGCCCAATTTGAGATCCATGACATGAGAGAGAGCCAGACCCTGACAATACTAATGACACTCTGTTATGCTTGCAGAAAGGAATCTAGCACAATTGGCTCTTGAGAGGCTTCATCCAGTAACTGATGGAAACAGATGCAGAGACCCACAGCCAAACATCAGGCAGAGCTCATGGAGTCTTGTGGAAGAGTTGGGGATAGGATTGAGCAATCTGGAGAAGTCAAGGGCACCACAAGGAGACTTAAAGAGTCAACTAACCTGAGCCCATGGGGGGTCACAGTGATTGAACCACCAACCAAAGGACAAGCAGGTGCTAGGCCTAGCTCCCCTACATATTTATAGCAGATGTGCCACTTGGTCTTCCTGTGGGTCCCAACAAGATAGTGGGGGCTGTCTCTGATTCTTGTTGCCTGCCTTTAGATTCCCTTCCCCTAGCTGGACTGTCTGGTTGGGCTTTAGTGGGATAGGATGTGCTTAATCCTGACACATCAAGGAAGTGTTAGGGTGGCTTGGTAGCCAGGGGAGACATCTCCTTCTCTGTGGAGAAGGGGAGGGAGTAATGGGGAGAGGTACTTATGAGGGTGGGACTTGGAGGAGAAAGGGGGAAGTCAATATGGATGTAAAGCAGACACATCAAGGAAGTGTTAGGGTGACTTGGTAGCCAGGGGAGACATCTCCTTCTCTGTGGAGAAGGGGAGGGAGTAATGGGGAGAGGTACTTATGAGGGTGGGACTTGGAGGAGAAAGGGGGAAGTCAATATGGATGTAAAGCAAATAAATAAATTAATGAAGAAAAAAATCCAGGAGTGGTGGTACACCACTAATCTCAGTGCTGGAGAGACGGAGTCAGGGGGATTCATGGGACTTGTTTGCTAGCAAGCTTAGCCTTATGGGTAAGCCTCAGGTCAGTGAGACCATAGGCCTCAAGAGAACAAGTTGGACGACATACAGCACATGCACACACACAGACATGAGATGGACTGAGGCACTCTGATTAGCACTTTTTTTTTTTGTCTCTGGAGATCGAGATGAGATCAAGAAAAACACAGCCTGGAGGGAAAGAGCCAGCCTTCTTAGGCTGTGGCTTTCCCAAGGATGCTTCAGTTTTCTTTGTGCATTTGTGGGGGAGGCATGAGGTCCAGCACAGGTGGCTGCTTGAATGTGGAATGTATTGCAAAGCTTCTCAACTTTGCACAGTGTCACTGGGGACAAGACGAGTCTTTGGGATGGGGACGTTGAACTCCATCTCTGGTCTCCACCCTGCAGAGGATGGCAGCACCAAAGGATGTAAGTAACTAAGATCTAGACATTGTTGGATATCCCCTGTAGGGCAGAATTATTTCTGCATCTGAGAATTGGGATACAGAGGGGGCAGTTGTCCTTCAGGAAGTACTCTGGGGATTGCTGATGTGCTTATCCAAAGATAGCTGGGTTGCCGTGCTCTGACTTTGAAAGTTCACCCAGAGAGTGACAGAACCTATCTATATGCTTTTCTTTTTGTGCACACATGGGTTTGTGTGCTTGTGAGCACATGTATGTTTATATGTGTGTGCATGCATTTTGTGTGTGTGTGTGTGTGTGTGTTTTGTGCATGTGTGTTGCATCATGTTCTCCTGTAAGTTCCAGACATTTTCAGGAATTGAAACTTTAGGTGTCCTACTGTCTGTTGATACATTTTGTGTTAAATGTGGAAATGTACCTGACTGGGAACCAAAGGGGCAGAGCTGGTGCCAAGCCTGACTGCTAATTATGGGTGTCTGCTATGGTTTGATGTGATTTTTCCCATCAGAAAATTCACGCTGAAATTTAATCTCCACTTAATGTATTAAATGGGTGTGAACTCAATTTGACTAAGATGTGTACAATGAGGGCCTTTGGGAGGCTGTGATTACGATTATATAAAGTCACTGGGTAGAGTCCAATAATTGAATACTGGCGGCTTTATAAGAGGGTGGGAGACCATGATTTGCATGTGCTTCCTGTATTTGTCTTGGGACTGTCACAGCATGAAGGTCACCAGCAGATATGGATGCCTGACCTTGATCCAGACTCAAGGTCAAATAAACCCCCTTTCAGCATAACTTAATCAGTTAGTGGTATTATGATACTGGCAACTAGAAAGAAACTCAGTGTCTTTGCAAGGGAAACAGGACCATGGTCTCCCTGTAGCTTCCACATCCCCACAATCATTCCCAAAGCATATAAGGTAGTGTTTGTGCTCTTTGATAATGTCTCTGTGTGGTTCAGTGCTCAGTGTGGCCAGGAAGTGGTATTGTCCACTGGAACTGAACCTGTAGGTCTATGTTGCAGTTCTGATTGTAGTTGGTACACTTCTGGGGGCACTCAGGACTGGGGAACAGCGAAAGTGAGGAAGGCCTACTACCTGAATGGCATCCTGGGAAGTGGTGTCAGCTCTATGTGTAGGAAGCTGGAAAGTGAGGAAGAACTGCACTTAGGACCAGTGGAGAGCCTCAACACTCCTCCTTGCTGGGTGCTGCATGCTTGGATGTGGTTATGATGGTAGTAGTGGTCTTCTAGGAAGCAAGAGTTGGGCCAGGTAGACTACAGCTAGAGCAGAGGCTGGGGGTTTCTGCTGTGACTCTTGGTTCATCTTTATTCTTTACATCCAGTCATTCAACAAACATTTGCATGTCTACTGTCTTGAAACAAAAAGCCAGGTCTACAGGCAAGCACGATTGGGCTAAGCAAACAAAGTTCAGAGCTCATCCTTGGTACATGTGAACTGAAACAGACAGGGCATTATGGTTCATGGGCCTACTCCTCATGGGTTTTAGTGACTGGCTGTAGTTACTAAGGAGGTACTGGATTCCAACAGCTCTTGAGGACTTGCTGGTGCTCTTTCTCGGAGGCTTTATGTGGGCTGGGCTTGGTTAGTAGGCATTTGCTTGCCTGAATTTGGATCTCCAGAACCTATGTAAGAAGCCAGGTGTAATGGTACATTCCTATAATCCAAGATGAGAGATTGGAAGCAAAGGCAGGCAGATCCCTAGAAGCTCTCAGGCCAGTTAGCCTAGCATACACGTCAAAGATCCAGGCCATGAGAGACCCTGTCTCAAAACAAGCAAACAAGCAAGCAAGCAAGCAAGCAAGCAAGCAAGCAAGCAGGCAGGCAGGCAGGCAGGCAGGCAGGCAAGCAAGCAGGCAAGCAGGCAAGCAGGCAAGCAGGCAAGCAGGCAAGCAGGCAAGCAGGCAAGCAGGCAAGCAGGCAGGCAGGCAGGCAGGCAGGCAGGCTGGCAGGCGGGCAGGCAAGCAAGCAAGCAAGCAAACAGAAAAAAATGATGGAAAACACATGGAGACAGACTCCTAAACACCCTCTCCACTCCCTGGAAGTACATACACACAGAGGCACATGCATACCTGGGGGTGCACATACAGAGCTACACACATGCGTGCGCGCGCGCGCGCACACACACACACACACACACACACACACACACACACACGGAGTCACACAGAGGGACACACACACAGAGACACACACATAGAGACACACACAAAGGCATACACCCAGACACAGAGGCACATGCACACCTGGGGGTACACATACAGAGCTACATACACACATACACACACACACACACACACACACACACACACAGAGTCACATAGAGGGACACACACATAGAGATACACACAAAGGCATACACCCAGACACACAGAGAGGCACACACACACACACACACACACACACACACACACACACACACACACACACAGAGTCACACAGAGGGACACACGCATAGAGACACACACAAAGGCATACACCCAGGCACACAGAGAGGCACTCTCTCTCTCTCTCTCTCTCTCTCTCTCTCTCTCTCTCACACACACACACACACACACACACACACAAAGATTGAGTGAATCTCCCCCCTTGTAAGGCCAGAACATGGGGCAGGCTGCAGTGTTTGCATGGTGTCTTTAAACATTCTGTTCCGCCTATTGCAGTGGCACAGGCTCCCCAATGTGAACAGCTAAACAATTTGATTCCACCCTTTTTCTCAGTCCTCATTCTTAATAGCATTTGTCTAGACTCTCCCCAGCCATCTCTCCACAAAATAACAAAAATATTGACAAAAATAATGGAAAAGATGGTTATTACCCAGCTTCTACCCCCCACCCTGTCTCAAGTTGTCACCACAGAAGATAAAGCTTATTTTATGAGACATCAACCCACCCCTACCATTTTTGAAGTGAAGTTTATTTGCACAGAAAAACAAAGGCAACTTTTTATCTGTCACATTGCCGGGAAGAAATATGATTCCCTCCCCTTGTTTCCTATTAGCCTTCCTCTTCCTGGTGTGTCTCCACCCCACCGTGTCTGCCTACTTCACAGAAGTCGGGTCCTCTGCTTTTGACTTTCCCTCCCACTCCTATAACATTCCAATTTGCAGATGCTCTGTCACCCTCTAGCATTTTAGAGGGATGGAGGCGGAGGCACACTCCTAGGCTGGAGCATCCACGGCTCTGCCCATTTGTGTTTTTCCAAGGCTTGTGGGCAGTTGGTTTTTCTCTGTCGATGGTGGCTTGTCCGATAGCCATTCCTTCATGCTTTCCGAGGCGCTGGCATTGATCAGTGGAAAGTTCAGGGTGGCTTCGATAGCAAATTCCAGACAAGGTCTGCAATAAATAAGCTCAGAAACAAAGGGTGCTACTTCCTTCCTTCGTGCGCACAACACCGGCTCTGAATTTCAGAGTCTGGGCATGGGGGTGTTCACTCTGCTCGGCTGTCACACACAGGATGGCTTCTCTCTCTGAGAAGCTGCCTCAACATGCATCCATAGCTGTCTTTTGAAAAGAAACAGTCTGAAAATGATGGAAATTGGTAGACTGGAAATGTTCCAGTTGTGCAGTGCTAATATTTAGGCTCGGCTAGAATCTATTTTCTCACATATATTTTAATTGAGTGAATCTCCCCTTCAAACCTCTTTTCTCCCAGTAATAATTTTGCAATTTCTTTATAAATATATATAGAGAACAATCTTTTGCTTTAAGTATGAAAGGGACATTTTTCCCCCTCTTCAAATGGCAGTGTGATAAACCACACACCCGATGAGTCCCTCAAAGATTATTGCTATTGATTTCTTTCTTGGAAACGTGGGAACGTTACCAGATGGGGTGTGAGGAATAGGTGTGTGGGTGCAAATGCAGTTTATTGCTTGTTGACTAAAAATCTGTGAGAGCCTTCACTACCCCCATGTCTGTGCTGCATGCAAAGATAGATTTTTCCTCCCAAACCTGTCCTTATACAGGGAATGCTTATCGTAGAAGGACACAGCTTCGTGACAGATTCAAAATACGTAAAGATCCCAACGGTTTATTTTGTCTGGTTCATTGCAACTCGGTGGTATTTGGAGTTCACGTCATGGATGGAATTTACTTAGCACAACCAGACTTCTATTGTGTCTGTTTTCCTCTGCACACGCTTGATGAGGGCTCCTCCTGCTTCCCCCATGTCCTTCTCAGGAAAGCGTTAATCAAGTCACCTCAGGTTGGAGGAAGCTGGTGCTTGGGCCTCGGGGATGCGCCCATTAGGAAAAGAAGCTGACCTTTCACCCCTCTCCTCCTCTTTTTAATGATTCCTTCTCTAACCTTCTGAGGAGATCTTTCACGCCCTTTGACCCCTGTTAGAAGAGGAAAAGCTTAAACAGCTAAAAGGACTTCAATATGGAGGCTTGTCTATCAAGCTAAGCTCCACAGGCCTTTTAGGAAATGCTGAAAGACAGGAGCCTCAGCGTTCAGTGCATTAAGAAGGCAGATCCCAAGCCTAACACCACTTTCTCCATTTATTTCAGAGACAATCGGTGTTTCTATGGCGAAACCCTCCTCCCGCCTTGCGGTCGCCTGTCAGTGCTGTCCTCACCCACACATCCACACGTCTGCAAGTGGTGTCTAATGACAGTCTTCAGACAGCATGCGAACTGTGTGCTCTTTGAAAAGGAACAAGGGCGACGCATCTCAAGTGGGGGGGGCAGTATGCCACTCTGGGGATCACAAACTCACTTTAGTGAGCGCGGAGGTTGATGTTCTACTCTAAACTGGTGAGATGCGCAGGGCTGTCGCACAGATCCACCCACGGTTTTCCGTAGTCAGGACGTAGAAATTAGTGGTATCCAAGGCGCTTAGAGTGGTTTTGTCTCTCTTCACCAAGAAGCTGGCCTGGGATTTGCTCCATGTCAGGGATGAAAGAGTACCCCGCGTCTGCCGGAGGGAGGAGAGAGAGAGGAAGCCACATCCACCTTCCCCGCTCAGAGCAGGAGTTAATATCCAGTTTATTGTCACTGAGTGGTCTTTTTTGCATGTATGTACACACTTTAGTTTATATTAGTTTACTTTCTGCCATATTAGGCATTGAACCCAAAGTCTTGTGCATGCCAGGCATGCGCTCCACCATAGGGCTACACTGCTGGCCGTTCTTTGCTTTGCCTTTCCAGACAGGATACTACTAAATTACCAGTGGTGGTCTTGAGCTCACGCTGTAGCACCAGCAGGTTTTGAGCTCATGATCTTTCTGCCTCAGTCTCCCCAGTATTTGGGCTGATTGGCTGGTTTAGGTAATTTTTCACTTTCTCTTGTAAGAGTGAGCCTTTTTCTCTGCCACTAACGCACTTGTTGTTCATTACTTGTTGTTACTTGTTGGTCATTAACAAATCCTCCGTGGCTGAAGGCAGAGGGATGGAGTTATGACTGTTCTCTTTAGCGTTTCCAGAAGTTGGATGTACTCAGCTTAGCAAGTAGTGACTGCTCAGATTTTCTTTTCTATGGGCTTTTAAATGTGTAATGTACAGGTGATACATTAGTTACCTGTCTGTGGCTGTCACAGAATAATACCATGACCAAAAATAACCTAAAGAAGAAAGGGTTTGTTTTGCTTTTCAGAGGGACAGACCCTCCATGACAGGGAAGGTATAGCAACAAGCGGTCATGCAGAGAGAGAGAGAGAGAGAGAGAGAGAGAGAGAGAGAGAGAGAGAGAGAGAGAGAGAGAGAGACCAGGCTATGAAACCTCTAGAGATTTCCTCTAATGAGGCTGACTAAAGGGTCAATAACCTCCTTAAACTGGGGACCAAGCTTATGGGGAGCAGTTCTGATTCAAACCATACCAGGCAGCATGTTATAAAGCAAGTATCTTGAATTTTTCCTCACGTATAAATTTATAGTCATTGAAGTAATTTTCCATTTCCTCCTTAGGGTGTCTCAGAGCAACCAATGTTCTATTTTCTGCCTTTGTAAGCCTGGCTCTCTTAGATACTTTATGTAAGTAAAGCTATGCAACATTTCTTGTTCTAGAACAAGACTGATTTATCTCATTTAACACGTTGAGTTCCAGACCTATTGATATTATTAGAAGGGGTCAGACTTCCTCCTTTTAAAAGACTAAATAGTATTTCATTGTTTTCCATGCCATAGTTTCTTATTCCATTTGTCTGTTGACTGACAGCTAGTTGCTTCTGTATTGTGGTGGTTAGTTTAAACTGCCAATTTGACACAGCCTAGAATCACCTGGGAAGAGGGTTTTCATAAGGAGCTATCTACATCAGGTCAGCTGTGGGCTTGTCTTGGGGGACTGTCTTGATTGTTAATCGTAGAAAGACTGATGTTATTGTGTCACCATTCCCTAGGCAGGGGTCCTTGAACAGTGTAAGAAAGAAGATAGCTCAGCACAAGGAGGCAACATGACTGTCTTTAATCTTCTCTGCTGTTGGCTGTTAGGGCTGTGACTAGCTGGTTTGAGTTACTGACCCAGCGTCCTTTCAGTGGTGAACTGTAGCCCAGAATTGTAAGCTGAATAAACTCTCTCCCCATAATTGCTCTTTGCCAGTCTTCCAGAAGCAGAAATGGACCCAGTATGTGTGTCTTGGCCCTGGCAACCAGCCCTGCAATGAATAAGTGAGGCGGTATTTATTTGGATTCCGGTGTCAATTCTTTGGGATGTCCAAACAGAAGTGGGTATGATGGATCACCTGGGAGTTCTGTCTTCAGCTTTTTGAAGAACTCCCACATAGTTTTTCCTAGTATTTATATGGTCTTATATTCCTGCTACTAGTGCACAAAGGATCGATTCCTCACAGCCTCTCCCTGCCTTATTTGTTTGGCAGTAGCTGCCGCAATGTGTGCAAGGTGGTATCTAGCCTGAGTAGTGGTTTACATTTTCCTGTGCATTTTTTTGTAACCTGTGTTCATCTGTAGAGCTGACCGAAGAATTTAAACAGAAATGAGTATGTTATGTATTTGCTATTGAATCATAAGAACGAGCTAATCCATTATATGAACTGTATTTGTTGTCCTCTATTCTGAGCCCTCTTTTCCTTCTGTTGATTATCTTCTTTGCTGTGTGTGTATGTGTGTGTGTGTGTGTGTGTGTGTGTGTGTGATATTCAAGACTAGTCAGTGTCATGAAACTATTCTCATGTATTTTTCTTCAAGGAATTTGACAGTTTAAGATTTACATTAAAATCTTTAGTCCACTGTAAATTGATTTTTTTGAAAAAATGATTAGTTATATGTGTGCATTGGAGTGCAGTGCTTGCAGAGGCCAGAAGAGGATGTCAGATATCCTGCAGCTGGAGATACAAGATGTTTTAAGCCACCTAATGTAGGTGCTGAGAACCGAACTGGGAGCTCTGAAGAACAGCAATCACTCGTAACCATTGAGCTGCTTCAGCCCTTTGCACCTGAATGCAAAGCTACTCCTCATCAGGTATCGACAGGCCCCTCTGTCCAGTGCTGTTCATTGTTGAGCATCAGCCAACAGTTCATGTGTCAATCCACTTCTAGATTCTTGCTAGTACTGGTTCTTATGTCTAAAACACTATTACCATATAGTATTTTAATTACTTCTGTTTCACAGGATATTTTGAAATTAGGATGTACACTTTGCATTTTGTTCTTCCTCAAGATTTTTGGCCATTATAGGTAATTTATTTTTAATAATAAATACTATATAATTAAATATTTATTTTTTTGTGAAAAATGCCATTTCATAAAAATATTATAGAATTTTGGGTCCATTTTAGTGATCATGAGACCGTTTGTCTTTTTCAATTTCTTTTATCATTGTATCCTAGCTTTTAAATGTACATACCTCTCATTTCTTTGATTTACTTCATTACTAAGTGTCCCATGATTTTTGATGCTATTATAAATGGGACCACTTTTCTCGATTTTCTATAGTTCATTGTAAGTGTATGGAACCACAACTGATTTGACTTGTTGACCTTGTGTCCTATAACTTTACTGAATTTGTTTTTCAAGTCTGAGTTTTGTGTATGCATGTATTAAACGTGCATACACATGTGTACACATGAACACACTGGTTTTCTGAGATTGGGTTCCCACTGGCCTAGAGTTTGACGATAGGCTAGGCTGGATCAAGTGAGCTTCAGGGATCCTCTCGTCTCTGTCTAGAGAGACGTGCTGGGGTCACAAGCTTGTGCCACCACGCTGTTTTATTTTTCTGTGGGTGCTGGGATCAAACTCAGGGAATAGTAATTTGCCCACCTCTTCTTCCTGTCCATCTTCTTAAATGACTTAGGAAATGAGTTCAGAATTGTATTTTAGACTGAATATATCTAGTGTTGGAGCATAAGTTTGACCCAGCCCTACTCTATCTTTTACTTCCTTATGGACAAACAACAACAAAAACAACAAAAATCATTTTCCAAGAAAGGCATGTTGAGTTCTGGGCTTAGGTGGTGAAATATTTCTACTTGCTCATTGAATAACAATTCCTTTGCTTAGTGAATAACTTTTGATGTATGTATGTGTGTATACAAGTGCATATACACATATCTGTGCATGTATGTGTGGTTTGCGTTTGTGTGTTTGTGGTTATGTATGTATGTATATATGTATGTGTGCCCGCGCGTGTGCAGGGAGTCAGAAGGCTAATATATGGAAATAAGTGCCCTGTGAGTGATTCTTATCATTTAGAGCAATTAGTGTTCTATGATTACCATGAAACTGGCAGAACACAGCACTCAAAAATCACTATGCAGATTACAGGCATGAGCAGGGCGGAAAGGGGTTAGTGAGAGTTCACGCTTGAGTAGCAAGAAGATGGACTGAATGCATTTGCATGCCAGAATCCATCAGCCCAGCAATATTCTGCAAAAATTCCTCTTTCTGAAGGTGAAGCATTCAGTCTATGGGAGAGGAGGGAATGGCCCCTGCCCTGTCAGTGAACCTCAGTTCATGCAGATTCTCCTGCCAACCTCCAGCAGACCTAAGGAGGTAGACATACAGAGCTGGTACTGAGTTCCATAAGTTGATGGGATGGAATTAGAATTCCGAGGGAGCCAATGAAAATGACATGCAAACATTGTGGTCATTTGTTATCATTATAAAATGTGATAATGTCATTGCTGACTTATGGAGATGATGACCCAAAAGGCCATGACATTATGACATTACATTTTATCAATAATGAAAAATTGCTGCTCTTGCATGGTGATTGGTACAGCTCAGGTGACCATGGAAGGGGGGGGGGCTTCTAGCCTCTCTGTTAATGCCAGGCTCAAACTGGAAAAAGAGCAGAAGTTATAGATGTGTTTGGTAGCCAATGCAGGGGCAGGGGGCCCTGACATGTTTCCTTACTTATCCTACCTGCCAGAGAAGCAGGAGACCTAGCCTAAGAGTTTTCGTATTTATTCGTAAGAGACTCACTTCTACATTACTTGAGTGGGTGGCAAGGTTGCCTCAATAACAGGTTTCCAGACACAAGGGGAAAGGACTCAGCCAAGATAAGGACAGCAATCAACCCACAAAACCTTAGATCCACAAGTTGTCCTGCCTACAAGATATGAAGGGATAAAGATGGAGCAGAGATTGAAGGAATGGTCAAGCAATGACTTGGCCCAATTTGAGATCCATGACATGAGAGAGAGCCAGACCCTGACAATACTAACGACACTCTGTTATGCTTGCAGAAAGGAGTCTAGCACAATTGGCTCTTGAGAGGCTTCATCCAGTAACTGATGGAAACAGATGCAGAGACCCACAGCCAAACATCAGGCAGAGCTCATGGAGTCTTGTGGAAGAGTTGGGGATAGGATTGAGCAATCTGGAGAAGTCAAGGGCACCACAAGGAGACTTAAAGAGTCAACTGAGCATTATTTTGGGGAAAGGGGCCTGGGGCCTGGCATATGGCTCTCAGGCCTGAAATGAGGCACAGCTGATGTGGAGATCTCAATTGGATCATTAGCTTGGTCTTGGATGAGACCCTAACATAAGTTTGTTGGCTGTTGACACATTTATGTAGAGCACCCAATCTTCTGAGCACATATTGGGGCAAAAGAGTGTCCTGAATCTTTCAGGCCTCAGGTGGCCTAATTGTACTTTTCTGGCCACGATAGATGTAAAAGCTACATTTGTAGCTGGCGTAGGAGACATGTAAGCCCAAGTTCTGTAGCTGGAATACTTGTCAAAACTGTAGCTCCTAAAGAATTCCCGGTAGATTGTACTGAGGTGGAACAGGACCATGTGGTAACTCATATTTTTCTCTCACAGTTGTTCTATTAGAGAGCTATAAAGAATGGGCTACATGTATAAAATGCTGAGTCTTAGCCTTCGTATAAAAAAACCTGAAAGGAATGTAAAATCTTTAGATTTGAGATATAAAATAGATTTTTTGCCCTTTCTATTTTATGCAGGTGTTACATGGTGAACATATAAAAATATCTATTTGTAGTGTTTATCTTCTTTGGTCTATGCTTCTGCTTAGATTTTGAGGAATTTCTGTTAACATCAATTTTTTGAAGGAGAAAAGTAAACTGATAGCCCTGGATCTCCTCCATGTTTCTGAGTTGTATATGTGTATATATGTGTGCATTTGTGTATCTGTGCATGTATGGTGAGTGTATGTGGTTATATATGTATATATGTGCATATATATGTGGATGTGTATTATGGGTATGTATATATGTATATTTGAATACATGTGGACACATACTTATGTGTATATGCAATGCACATATGCTTATGCACTTGTGCACATGTGTGTATATATATACATGCTTATGTAAACATGCATGCTTATACATATGTGTGTGCAAGTTTATTTGTGCACATATATGTGCATTTCAGTGTGAGGGTATTTGTGTGTAAATGTGTGCATATTTCTATGTGTATATGTATATGTACATGTGAGGTATATGTGCATGTGCACATATGTGTATATGCATGTACATTGTATATATGTGTGTATATGCATGTATATGTATGTATGCATACTTATGTGCCCTTTTGCTCTATCTGCTTAGTTCTGCATGGTATAGCATTTTGGGTACTGTGTTTCCAAGCTGCAAGCCATCTCCTTGTGTAGAAGTTGATGCAACTGTCACTTGGTGGTAGGTGAGGTGGAGGTGCTATAGGGTTGGGATGACTGAGTAGGGGTTCCAGCCAAGCTTCCTTGCTGGTGCTTACACTATAATCTGATCTTTCACTGGTTGGTAGTTTTTTTCCAAGGCCTCTGGGCAGCACCGACTCTCGTGTATGCCTTGGCTCTCAGCTTAAGACTTACCCTGACCTTGACACATTGATGTGTCCCTCTTGATTTTTGTCATAGTATCTGGTACATTTTAAACCTTAATACATGACAGTGCTGAGAGTAGTGCTGGACAGAATCCCTTGATGTTTCTCTAATGAGGGCCAAACATTTAGGGAAACCCAGCATGTTCTTTTTCTGACTGGAGAAGAAACATCTTAGGATGATGTCTGTGGACCAACAGCACCAATGTTACCTGGGAACCTGATAGAAACACAAGATCAGAAGCCTCGATCTGAGACCCTGCCATCATTGTTCAAACATCTCTGCAGGTCATTCTAACAGGAGGTCAAATTTGAGAGCTATTGCCTGAAGGAAGTACTTGAATTTCTTCTTGTTAGGGTAGCATTAAAGGGGAACTGTCAGTAAAGCTATCCTTAAAAGAAACATTATATTTTCTGACTATTATGGTTTTTATGCACCATACTTCTGAAAGAATGCAGAAGAGATGGGAAGGCAGGGCAAGGCCAGGGATTACTCTGCCTTACCTCAAAGAGGTAAGTCCATGTAAGTGGGTGGAGAGACGGTGATCTGGTACAGTGGAGTTCAGACAGGCATAAGGCCAGCTCTCCCTTTAGAACAAAGTACTGACTGATGTTCAGTGATTGGCTTCTCATGCTTCTGGTTTAAGATAGTACTGGATGGTGAGTCCTACCAGGATGGGAAATACAGTTTTCAGCTGGCAAAACACATGCTGTTGAATATGGGTCTATGGCAAAGTCCTCATGCTTCAGGTCTTACCAGCTAAGCCTCAGTGACTTCCAAGTAGCCTGAAAGATTCAGGGTGCTTTGTTGTGGTACCCAGTTTTGTCTCGAATGTGTGATATAACCCTGGAGGCTACCCAGAATCTTTATCTATCTCTTCTTCTTCTTCCACCTCCTTTTCTTCCTTTTTTCTGCTTTCTACCACTTCTCTACCTCTTCTTTTACTAGTTATCACCACCATCACCACCATCACATCACCATCATCATCACCACTATCACCATCATCATCATCATCTTTGCCATTCCGCTATTGCAAAGGGTGGTAGGATAAACTGACATTTACCTAGACTAAACGAGTTGGAAAGAACAATTATGTAGGAGGCCAGATAAGGACTTGACACATCGGCTGTATTGTTGTTAACCATGCTTCTCAAGTTCTTCTGGTGTGAATGCTGTGGTAGCTCTGAATGGCCAGGCAATAGAGGAGGGTGTCTGTGCTGGGGATGCATTTTGATGGGGTGAGCTGTAGCCTTCCTGCCTTTTAGGATGAGTTCACATAGTCATCCTCCAGCTCATCAGAATATGGCTCCTGTTATAGGAAGTGGCAGATTTGAAGTGTACACAGGTCCAGCTACAGTGTCCAGGAATGCAGACTAGTGTTTTGTTGGACCGGAGGGGCAGATAATAGGTATCTCTAAACAATTGAGTTGAACCGTGAGGTTGCACAGGAGTTCCTTAAAATCTTCAGAGCTCTTGTAGTAATGCTTAACGTGGCTTGTTTCCTGTAGGAATAGGATCCCAGGACACCAGCCAAGATGTATTACTTAATGTCATCTAGTTCTTAAAAGTTCAGTAAGCAAAAGGTGGGTTACTCAGAGCAAGCCATTTAAATGATGGCAGAACAAACACCTTGATGTATAAATCCCAGATCTTTAACCCCTTGGCCGTCAAATTTCAATATTTCTGGTCACAATGTTAAATGCACTCCAGTATGCACTTCAGAGAGCTCTGAAGGCAAAATCAAAATACGCGTCTGTATTTGTACATGGTGAGTAGTTGTTTAAATCAGTGAAGCAAGGTGACTGCCAGCACGTTTTACATTCCTTAGTGTCACACTCTCAGAATAATGAAACAGAACCCAGTTCCTTTGTGACTTGTAACACGCTCCCAATGACTGTTACTGTATGCTCAGCATCTCCTGCCTTTTAAAAAATGATAAACACAGCACATTAGGGCGTCGCTCGCAATCAGGGTGCAAAGAGAGTAGGAAATGTGGCTGAGGAGTGACTTGAAGACACTTTTGTTTAAAATCACATGTGTGTATGCCCACGAAGGGTGCAGCCTGTCATTGTCTGCATCATTCAAACATAGACAGAACCACCTAAGGCAGACTGTTGGAATGTAGGACAGGGAACAGGTGCTCTGTTGTGGGGACTCAGGACTGAGTGCTGTTATGAGGACTCGGTGTGGCATTTCGGTAGCAGCACCGGTCTTTGTTTGGTTCTGTGCAATTCAGTAGACACGTCTTCCATCATAATGACCTTCCTGACAGCAGATGGGCAGGGGGAGAAATGGCTGGAGAAAACCATTTTCCTTTCACACAGTGAGTAATTATTACTTGAAGTGGCCCGGGTGATGGGGTGGGCGCAGTTACCAAGGACTCACCGTGTAAACTTGCCATGATTCAAGCTCACTGTGCCCTTTGTCAGTGTCCTGCCGAGGACATGGTTTAAATTTTTACCTCTTTAGAAATCCGTGGGGCTTCAGAAGGAGGCAGTTTTACAGACATTTTTTTAGGTTTCTTATGGGGATCCATAAACTAGATTGACCAGAGCCCAAGCAGGTTCCACTGATGTCCGCTTGACACATTTCTCTGCCTGGCTGGGCACTGCAGCCATGACACCATGGAGAGGGCCACCATGGGCCACTGATGAGAGAGTGGACAGTGACAAAGGAAGCTGGGCTTCCTGTCAGGACATGCATCACAGGATCCGGGAGGATGAATAATGATCTTGTGCCTCTTGGGCCCCGGGAACCAAGTGTTCTTTATGTGTGCGTGGTGTGGCTCCTGCCTGTTGTCAAAGCCTAGGTTAGTTTTCCTTATGTAGGTCTAGCCTCAGTGTTGGTAGACTGAACATTTAGGACAATGATCAGTGTGAAAAATGTGTCCAAATCTGTGACACTGGATATTACCCACATGCATCAAGCTTCCTTGATGAGCAGTGGGCAGGGTCCTCTCTGGGGAAAGGCGCCTCTTCCCAGAGCTCTTGCTCTCTCCTTGATGTAAACAGTAGTTTCTGGAGCCTGGGAGAAAACTTAGTGGGTAAAGTGCTTGCCAAACAAGCTTAAAACAGAAAGAAGGGGGTTGGTGTTATGAAGGGTACACCAAGAAGTTGTAGCATGGGCTTAAAGGTATTTGAAGGTTGTTAATAGCGTGATTTCCGTAACTGTGCTAAAACAAACAAACAAAAACAAAACAAAACACATTAACCAAAACCAACTTGGAAAGAAATGGTTTATTTAGCTTCAGGTTACAAACCATCCTTGAGGGAAGCCAAGACAGCAATTAAAGCAGAGGCCATGGAAGCATGATGCTTACTAGCTTGCTCAGGCTGCTTTCTTATGTAATCCAGGACTACCTGCCTAGGGATGGTACCACCCACAGTGGGCTGGGCTACCCCCATATCACTCAGCAATCAAGAAAATGTCCCTCAGACATATCCACAGACCAGTCTGATGGAGGCAGTATCTCAATTGAGATTTCTTCTTCCCAGATGTGTCTACGTCTGTGTCAATTGAACAAAACATAATGAACACATGGCTGCATCATTAGCATGCACATAGATCTTCCTAAAATAGCTAATATTGAAATTTCACTGCTATTGTATTGAAGAGGTGAGACTGTTAAGAGGTGAATAGAGTACTGGGCTCTGTCCTCATAAGTGAGATTAATTATCAGTACAAAGGGGGCAAATTCAGTCCCTTTTTTCTCTGGGTTCTTCTCATTCCTGTTTCCTTGATTAAAAACACAGGGTTCTCCATGTGCCTATTCTAAAGGATCCTTTTCCTTCAAATTCTTACTCTGGCCTTGCTCTGATCCAAATGCTCATACACCTAATTCACAATAGATGTGCTGCTTCTTAGGGCACTGGTAGTGGAGAATACTCAGCATCCACACTGCTAATCATGCCAGATTTAGTCCTGTGGAGTACAGACTTTAGAATTAGGCTTCATGGGCTTCTTAGATGCCAAGGCATTTTGTATTTAATTGCTACCCTCAAAATCCACATAAATGTGAGAAGATACACCTGTAATGTCAATGGTCAGCGATTGGTGAATCTCTTCAAGAACTAGGCATAAGCATTGTATAGATTTTTTGACTCTTATAGGGGAATGAAGTGTTGTCTAGAATAGCCTTTTACAGTTGCTTAAGAATTTCTTATTAACTGGTCCTTTCTATGCTGGTATTTAAGTTGGTTATACAAACTACTTAGCAAGACTTCATTCAGATTTCTCTCCTTCATGCATTTATCACTCTGTGACATGTTACTGTGCATTTATCAGTCTTCCTTGGGTAAACACAGAACCCAGTGATATAGATAGAGCTGGGATTGTGGGACAGCTGCTTCCTAGGGTCTGAGCACTGCAGAGCTGGCCCTACCCCTCATTGACTTCAGCAATGGATTGGGACCTCACCAATCCATTGGGAGAATGGATTGTACACCTCTCCTGGGGCAGCACAATAGAGATGGCCCTGCTGGCATGGACATAGGTGAGCCAGCCTTGAGGGCATGAGAGCAGGAGAGCTGGCTCTGCCCCTTGCTGGCTGCAGCATTGGATGGACAGGGAAGTGCTGGAGATCTTACCCTATTGGTGCAAGTGAGGAAGATCTGGAAGGCTGACCAGCTCAGCTACAATCCGGATCTAGGGCTTTGAGTTGGCCCACGACAACATTCACCCTATCTATGAACAGGTAGAGTGTGTGAAGGGGCTACTCCTACAGACCCAAAGCTGCAGGATCTCCATGACACAGGGCAACAACAGGGTATCTGAAGGAAGTCTTACTGAGGACCCAGTATTGGTAGTATAGCAAAAAACCAAAGACCTAGAACCAGAATGAACTTGGAAAGAACATTTGCAAGTAAAGATGAGTGGACAAAGGGTATACTGTGACATCATGACTCACTACAGCCTCCAAAGTAAGTTTTTTTTTTCCTTTGAATGGGAAGGTTGCTAGGGTGGAGGATGGGTACAAAGGGACAGGGAGATGAATGGGATTGGCTTACACAATATGAAACTCACAATGAAAATTACTAAAAAGTTAAATAACCACATTGGTTATGGAATACAAATAATTTAGGAGCTCAAGGACAATGTAGAGGGTGTATGTATCTCTTGCAGACAGTTGACCATTAGAAAGTTTGAATTCAAATGGTGTTGGTGAGCACTATCTGGCTTGGACTCTCTTCTGAGCAAGACTGGTTGAGCATTGTGAGAATGGTTGTGAAATGTGTGTTGGGCTAATTGCTCCTTACGGTTTATCTTAGGAGAAGAGATCATCGACAGTGGAGGAGGTGAGTCTCAGGACAGCTTTGGTTTTCACAGACCAGCAGCATCTACAGGAGATGGATGACTCACGTCCTTTTTTATTGTAAACTTGCTTTTTTATTTTGATACTCTTTTTTTTTATCAGTCTGGTAGAAAATGTCAGGCAGCAAATACCACTCCTGACAAGTTTCTTATGCACTGTGCACCAGTCTGCGCAGTTGATGGAGGGGAATTGAAGCCCCTGGGATAGATGGAGGGAGTGGGAATGGATGAAAGCTGAATGGGAGTGGGTTTGCACAGGGAGAGTTACTTCATCTCTCTGCCATTTATACCCGACAGAGCTGCGAGATGGGAGGGAATTGCCTAAATTCTGTTCTCCTTTCTCATTCTCTGCCTGGTTCCAGCAGACAGATGCTCAGTTCTTGCTGGTGGTTTCGGGGCTTTCAGACCCCAAGGCTCACAGAGAATCTACAGGCCACTTCTGAAGCCTTGGAGGTAGGAAGAATCTGGCAGCTGCAGGGAAGCCAGTTTATTCACCACCCGGATGGACTGAGCTTGGAGTTAGGGCTCAGGCATGGTGGGTTCTCCCAGTTCTCTTCTCTCTTGTTCCTGTCCCCTAAATATGTTAGAAGCCTGTTCATTAAGTTTATCTGAGATTAGTTTCTGGCTCTTCCTTGTGATCATTAGATCAATATTCCTTAATGAATCTAGTCTTTTTAAAAACAGCAAAATAATTTTTAGTGTAGTTTGACAAATATGCTTCAACATGTACACCCATACTCAATAGTTCTCTCATCCAAATGGTTTTAGCAAGTCAAGAGTCTCATGAAATTCCATGAAAGACATAGCACTGAAATGATCCATCTCAATTACACAGATGAAATTAACCTTGGAGTTCTTATTTTATTCACCTATGTATGTTGCAAATAATACAATGGTTAGAATTTCAGTATTCCAAGATAATCTCATTTGGCATAGGGTCTCAAAGCTTTATGAAACTTGCTGTGCTCTGCAATATCCATTGGTGGCGGGCTCATCATGTCTCCTTTGTCCATCTGAGGATGATTTCACCCACCTTCATGCCTTTGTTCTTCTTATTTCATGTTGCTTAGACTGCCCTTTCTCTCTCCTTTCTTCTGGCCTCCAGCAGAGATATAAAAGCAGTCATTAAAATTGTATTTATTTTCTCAGGAGTTGGCTCAAAAGCCACCTCCTTTGGGAAGTCTTTCACAGTATTTCAAGTTGGTTATCTCACTGGAGGTGTTAGGACAGGTCCCTTTAGGGATGTGGACAAATTGAAAATGTGACAAAGTTGTCCAGTTAGTCATTGAAACATTACTCTGTATCCTATATGTATATAATACATATAATGATTACTTTTCAAGTATTACAATAAAAACCAACTAGACTTCAACTTTCTTGGGCAAAGATCAAGACAGATGCTACCTTTAATCCTCTAAGGTCCAGAAATAGTTTAGTTCTACACAGATCAGGTCAACAGAGGTCAAGTCAGGTGACAAGGGTGGACAGTAGAGGTTGAGTAGGTGAGAACTCACCTCTGAGGGTCTTCCCAATATCTCTTAATTAGTTTTTATTGTGACCATAATACAATCTAGCACAGTGGTCCTCAACCTTCCTGATGCTGCAGTGTTTTAATATGGTTCCTCATGTTGTAGTGACACCCAACCATCACATTATTTTTGTTGCTACTTCATAATTGTAATTTTGCTACTGTTATGAAAAATAATGAAAATAACTGTATTTTCCTATGGCTTCTTGTGGTTTTTCAACCCACAAGTTGAGAACCACTGGCCGGGAGTCATCTGGGAAAAGATGAACCTTGCTTGAAGAATAACCTTGATCAGACTAGCCTGTGGCCACATATGTGGAGCCTTACCTTGATTTTAATTGGTGTAGGAGGGCCCAGCCCATTGTAGGAGGTGCCATCACTAGGCAGGTGGACCTGGGCTATAAGAGAAAGCTAGATGAGCAAAGAAGAGTGAGCCAGGAGGCGGCGTTCCTCCTTGGACTCTGCTTGACTTCCTGCCTTCCCTTCTCTCTATGATGGGCTATAACATGTAGATATGAAACAAATAAAGCTTCCCCTTCTTAAGTTGCTTTTGGTCATGACTTATCGAAGCAAGAGAAAGAAAATCAGAACAGGAGCCCAGTCACTATGCTGGCATGGTGGTCTGTGTCTCAGTCATAAGTCATTCCAGATCCATCTTAATTTTTTCGGATTGTAATTGCCTTGAGAAAAGAGACAGCCTCATGAAGTACTTCTTTGTTACTGAGTATGCTTGTTTGCTTTCTTTTGATGTGATAAAATGTTGACCCAAAATGTACTTGGGGAGTGTCTTAGTTGGGTTTTTACTGCTGTGAACAGACACCATGACCAAGGCAACTTTTATAAGGACAACATTTAATTGGGGTTGCCCTACAGGTTCAGAGGTTCAGTCCATTATCATCAAGGCAGAAACACGGCATTGTTCAGGCAGGCATGGTGCAGGAGGAGCTGAGAGCTCTATATCTTCATCTAAAGGCTGCTAGGAGAAGACTGGCTTCCAGGAAGCTAGGAGAAGGGTCTCAAAACTCATCCCTCCAACACTTCTAACAATGCCACACCTATGCCACACCTACTCCAACAAGGTCATACCTCCTAATAGTGCCAGTCCTTAGGCCAAGCATATTCAAACCACCACAGGGAAGAAAGGACTTATTTATCTTATAGCTTATCCATCATGTAGGTAAGTTAAGACATGAGCTAAAGGCAGCAACTTGGGGAGGGGGACACAGGAACCCCCTGATCATTTGCCTATGGATAGCACCATTCATAGTGGACTGGGTCTACACATATCAATCATTAATAAAGGGAATGTCCCACTGACTTGCCTACAGGCCAGGATAATAATTTGTTTTTTCAATTGAGATTTCTTCTTCTCAGATGACTTTTCCTTGTATCAAGTTGACTAAAACCTTACTAACATACCGGGTTTCATTACCAGTGGGTGTTCAGTGTTGACCATAAAAAAATGCACTTACAGATAGTTAGAACCCTATAGGTTGCTGAGGTTCTTACACCCTTGCTGGGTGGCTGAGTTCATCTCCTGGGCTCCTGATCTACTGTAGACTTGCCTGATTCTATGTTCAAGAAAGTTTATAAAGTATGATATTATCTTCATGTATAGAAGCTTAGCCTTGAGACTATTGTATATTTTTTTTTCAGAATTTGAGACTAGATTCTGAACAGAACAGAGGCTCTGTGAAGAGTGAGAAAAATCAATGGTTGAATCAAGCCTTAGAATAGATGCAGGACCAAGGAATGAAGATGGGGTCTCAATGTAACCTTTTGGGCACATTTAATGTGATAGTCCCAGGCTCATGGATCAATGTGAGGAGACCCTTACACAATAGCTAGAAGATGATGCCTGATTTCTGTGATGACCTTGGACATGAAGATACCAGAGCTCAGTGCTTCTTTGGCCTGTACAGTTATCAAGTTTGAATCAGTCACTTCTTCCTCTGCTCTTTCTCACTATTGTGCAGCTCTGTTGAGGACCTGAAGTTGACTTTCTATGCCCTTTCCCCCTCCTTCTTCACACCATTGCTTTTTAATTCTTATAATTGCCCCATTAACACAAGTCTGAGAAAAAGCTTTTGAACAACTTACTGCTGGGAAGAAATGCCTCATGTAAGGTCAGAAGACCAGACCTCAGATATGCTTAATCTTGATTCTAGACCTTTTTTTTTATTTTTTTATTTTTTTTAAACTTCTAGTATGGGATTTTGGTAGGCCTTACTGTCTCATTTCATTTTTTTTTGAGACAGTGTTTTGCTAAGTGTGATGATTACTATTGATTGTCAACTGACAGGGTCAAGAATCGTCACCTGGAAGATGAATTCCTGAACATGTCTGTGGGAGAGTTTCTAGCTTAGGCTAATTGATGTGAGAAGATCTACCCTAAATGTGATGGCCCCATCCTATGGGGTTCTGCAATGAGTGGAAGGAAGTGGCAAGCTGAGCACTAGAGCTCATCTTCCTCTGCTTCCTGAATATGAATGCAATGTGATCAACTGCTTCAAGCTCCTGTCAACACACTTTCCCCATCATGGTGGACTGTATACCCTAGAACTATGAGCCTGAATAAATCTCTCTCTCTCAGACAGCTGATTTTATCAGTTATTCCATCACAGCAATGAGACATGTATAACTAATATTCTTAGCATCCTAGACTGGTTTTGAACTGGCCATTTAGTTATGCACTTCTCTTCCAGCTGCTGAGATTACAGGTGTGTTCCACCATGCCAGCTGACATTAATGTTTCTGAGGCTCTCATTGTCTGGGGGTTCGGTGTTCTTTTAAGAATGGAGAAATTTAAGACTGCCTATGTATAATCCTTTGGTTTGTAGCTTTGGATACATTTTTGGGATTATATGTTGGAAGAGGAGGGCTGGCGAGGGGACAGTGCCTCTCCCCTGCTAACTCTAACTGCTACCAAAACAGAGGGAAGTGACTAAATTGAAATTTAGCTTTGCAATTTTTTTGTTTGTTCAATTAAAACTCAGCTATTTAAAACCTTGCAAGATATAAATGTAATTTTCTTCATTAAAAAGAGCTTGCTCACTCTTTATATCTCAAGCTGCTGCAACATAACCTTTCTTATTCTGTTTTCATTCAAGATGAAATATCCTGTCATCCTTGAATAAGGTCAGCCCAGAGACTCAGGAAGGGTAGAATCTCTGAAAAGATCTACATTTTTGTCTATGGGTTTTGCTGTGTAGAGCAAGCTACTCCAAGATAACCTAAGGCAGAACTGCTTCCTGAGCACATGTGTTGTGGATGGGCTTGGTGCTGTTCTTGTGAACCAATGCCCTAATGAATAAAGGAGACAACCACTGGGCGAGTAGGCAGGACTTCCGGGTTGGATGGAAGGAGAGAGGAAGCCGGAGAGAATTACTTCCTTTCGTAGCTAGGACAACAGAGGGGTAAGATAGCTGCTAAAGTTTCCTGGTATCATGGCGGATCCACAAGGATCTACCACCTGAGGGTTCAGATTTTAATAAGACTTACAACATTAGGTTTTAGTTGTTGCACCCAGAGTTTGAGTTCCCCTTGTTTTTGAACTAAGTTTATGTTGTGTTTTTCTCCACTGTGGTGGCTTCATCTGGGTTCAAGAGAGAAAGGTATGGTGGTCAATGGTGAGTTTGCCTGAGGTACTCCATAAAGGCCGTGGGGGTATTTGAAGCATAGGGTTGGCTTGGTAGTGACTTGCCAGTGGGGACCTAGTGAGCTGGGTGAAGAGATTGTAGAGTTCTGAGTCAGAATCTCCACAAGATAAAAACAGGTTGGCCCTTGTCTGCCAATGCATGGCAGGCCAGGCTGCTGGGGCAGGGAGTTAGAGACACAAGTGTGGGAATGTGCCGGTTCCACTTTAATATTTCCCGCAACACACATGCAATTAGCTGAGAAGGTGAATGCGTGATTAGAGCCCCTCTCCCACCTCTAGCTGAGGGCTTTTGCTAATGATATTCCTGGTGACAAAGTGGTTGGCAACTATGTATTATCACAGGGAAATAGCATAATTTTTGCAGTGAAGATATTTGCTTTTTTTTGCTTTGACAAAAGGCAAAGTTTTGTTTTAAATCATAATGTATTAGTTACGTTTCTATTTCTGTGATCAAGGCAATTTATAGAAGAAAACATGCATTTCAACTCAGTTCGAGAGGGTTGGAGTCCATAGTGGCAGGATAGAAGTAGCAGACATGGTGGCTGGAACAGCAGCTGAGACTTCACATCTTTAACTGCAAGAAGCAGAGAGAATGAACTAGAGTTTAAACTCTCAAAGTCTGCCCCAAGAACTGTACTTTCTTCAACAAGGCCACACTCCCTAAGCCAGTGCCACCAACTGGGGACCAAGCATTCAAATGACAGAGCCTGTGGGGAACATTGTCATTCAAACCACCACACAAGGAAAATGTAAATGAAGCTAGAGTAGAATTCACTTCTCTCTCTCTCTCCCTCTCTCTCTCTCTCTCTCTCATTGTGTGTGTGTACATACACATGTATATATATATTTTTTTTAATTGAGGAAATAATTTTGTTGTCTTGATTTGGGATGGAAAAGAGAGAGAATATATAATATTTTTCAGATTTTTTTCCCCTTTTTTTAATTCGATATAATTTTTCAGATTTTAATGGATGGAATTTTCCTTTAATGGATTTTAAATTTGTAGTCAGTTTCTGGAAGGAATGCTAGTCCTTCATAGGAAGCCAATGTGTTAATTTGCATGAAGTATGATTGGGGACTAGATGTGGCTGCCACAATGGGAGGTGGTGATGTTTAATGAAGCAAGAGCCGAAATGTTTGTCAAGAAGTTCTAGGTGATGAAGAAGCATGAAAGTTATCACTTTGGTTTCAGGGTTCAAGGTGGGACACAGTGATCAATTTCTGGGGGGGTGCGGGGGTGATCTTTTCATTGTTCATTCCTCATGGCTTTTCTTTGTTAATTTAATTTTTTACTTACTCACTTTACGTCTTACTCACTGCCCCCTCCCATAATTGTTCCCCCACTTCCTCCCTTTCTCCCATGAACAGGTGGAGGCCCCTTGGTTATCTCCCTCACCCTGGCACTTCAAGTCTCTTTGAGGTTAGACATTTTCTCCTCCCCTGAGGCCAGACAAGGCAATCCAGGCAACAGCTTTTGGGATAGCTCCAGCTCTAGTTGTTCGAGACCCACATGAAGGCCAAGCTGCACATCTGCTACATATAAGCAGGAGGGACTAGGCCCAGCCAGTGTATGTTCTTTAGTTAGTGGTTCAGAATCTGAGAGCCCTAAGGGACTAGGTTAATTGACTCTGTTGGTTTTCCTGGAGATGTCTTCCATCTCCTCACCCCTATTAGTTGCAGATTTCCATTCTGGGATTGTAAGAAGGTACAACCACTATGGAAATCAGTCTGGCGGTTCCTCAGAAAACTGGACATGACACTTCCAGAGGACCCTGTTATACCACTCCTGGGCATCTCGCTGGCATGTAATAAGGATACATGCTCCACTATGTTCATAGCAGCCTTATTTATAATAGCTAGAAGCTGGAAAGAACCCAGATGTCCCTCAATGGAGGAATGGATACAGAAAATGTGGTATATTTACACAATGGAGTACTACTCAGCAATTAAAAACAATGAATTCATGAAATTTTTTGGCAAATGTTTGGAACTGGGAAATATCATCCTAAGTGAGGTAACCCAATCACAAAAGAATACACATGGAATGCAATCTCTGATAAGTGGATATTAATTAGCCCAGAAGCTCTGAATACCCAAGGCACAATTAACATAACAAATGACTCCCATGAAGAAGTAAGGAGAGGGTCCTGATCCTGGAAGGGCTTAATCTAGCATTGTAGGGGAGTACCAGCACAGAGAAAAAGGAGGGAGGTGATTGGAGAATGGGTGGAGAGAAGAAGGCTTATGGGACATATGGGGAGGTGGGAACTGGGAACTGGGAAATCATTTGGAATGTAAACAAAGAATATAGAAAATAAAAATAAAAAAATCCAAAAGAAAAAAGACCTATAAAACGCAATCTGCTTTATCACTCAGTGAGAGGTATTTTCACTAAACAAACACTAATTAAAATGAAATCACTTATAGGTGAAGATATAGGCACTAAGGAGGAAATACCTGGGTTAGAGAGTCAGAACTGAACCCAGAATCCCTGACCATACTCGTGTTGCTTTTTAGATGGGATTTCAGAGAAAAACAATTGAGTAGAACCCGGGTTTAGTTCATTATGTATCAATGACCATAATTTTGTATACTTAGGTAGTTCAGAGAATGCAGACCATTACAGGCACATTGCACAGACCACACAGCTTTAACTACTACTTTTCATTAATCAAGTCAATACTATGTTTAATCCTTTGTAATGCAGCAGCGTTGGCTACCACCAACAGGAGCTTGGGAGCTTTACCTTTGCAAAAGAAACACCAGGCAGAGCTCTGTTTCCTACCCTGAAATCTATCATCACCAGGAGGGAACAAGATCCAAAGCTCTTAGGAGAGGGCGAGTGGGGTCACCTGCCTGTCTGTGGGATGGATTCCTTGAGCGGGTGCTGTAGGCTGAATGGTGGGCACAAGAGTAAAATGAGATTCTAGTTTCTGAACGAGCCCACGACCTAACAGATAGAAATAGTCCTCCCCAGCTTTGGTAGAGAATTCACAGGGTTAATGACTAAAGAATGGAGTTCTTGTAATCAATACAGTCCTCTGGCTTTATTGATTAGAATCACCTGCTTATTTTGCAGCTAAGATTTTTTTTTTATCCCATTCAAAACAAAGACACCCTAGGGGACCATTAAGTAAATAGGCATTTAAGACTTTTTTCATTGCTAAGAAAGTAGTTAATTATTATTAGTGCCTAAAAGTCTCAATTTAGACAGAACACCTGAATGAGCACGCTGCCGAAACAGCAGTGACTTGTCTCCTATGAATGGATACCAATTTGTGGGTTAGTGAAGAAAAAATTGCTGCTTCCTCCTTGGGGTTGCTGGGGAGGGGTGTGACTCCATATTTAACACCTGCAAAGAAAGGAGATTTGACAGAGTGCTTCTGTGAAGGATCTGGAACAGTGTAGCCTTCCTAAACACTGCCTGTACCCAGTGGACACCATCGTTGTAGCTATCAGGCTGGTCACACCAGAGCCTGTCTCAGGAGCTAGGCTGCCAGTATGGAAACCCTGAAAGACACAGGTAAATTTATTTCATTTCAGGAAAGCAATTCATTATTGTGTTTCAGGAAAATAAATCAAACACAGATTTGTGATCTTCCCTGATTCTTTTGCCTCTGCTTGTCAGGAGACAATGCTCAGGATTGTTAACATCACTTAGTGATTTGTTTCTTTTCTTGTTTGATAATTACAGCAATCAGTGTTTCTTGAGTACCTCCTGTGTGTGAAATGTTCTGTTTCTTGCTTTTGAAGTTCAGTGCTATCTAAGGCTTACTCCAGTTTTAGTATGCATAGATTGCTATTCTTGTTTTGTTTAATTGGTGTGTGTGTGTGTGTGTGTTTAGTGTACATGATGCTATGTGCATAGGTGCCCATGTGTTCACATGTGTGTGGTGGTCAAAGAGTAAACCTTGGATATCATCATCCTTTAGAAACTATCCATATTTTTACCTTTATGTTTTCTATGTTCTTATGAATTTCACACATGTAAACAATGAAACATAGTCATAGCCACACTCCCATTTATTTCCTCCCAACTCCCTCCTATCTATCCCTCAGCGTATTCCCTCCCAACTTCATGTCTAGAGATAAGGTCTCTTGCTGTCTGGATCTCAGTCGTTAAGTTAGGCTGACGAGTGAGCCCCAAGTGTCTTCCAGTCACTGCCTCTCCAGTGCCATGGTTGCAAATGTGCACCATGCACAGTTTTTTTTTTTAACATGAATTTGGAGCTCTAACTCAGGTCTCCATCCTTGTTTGGCAAGCACTTTACTGACCAAGCTATCTCCCAGTCTTCATAGATTATTTTAATATTTTTTCTTTAGAACATTCCCCCCACATTATTTTCTTATAATATTTTATAAATGAACTTGATAAAGTTCTGCAAAGCATAGAGTTGTGCAGTTCCCATCAGTTCCATTCCTAGGTATAGGTCTTAGAGGACTGAAACCATATTCACAAGAATGGGTACATGCAGGCTTGTAACCATGTTCCCTCTGATATCCCCTCCCCCGTGGAATCAACCCAAACAGTAATTGATGGATTAATGGCTAAACAAAATGAGGTATAGTAAGATCATGTTTAGCAATGAATAAGTATTGATTTAAGTTTCAGCATGGATGAACTTTGAAAGCATTGTAGTAGGAGAAAGAAGGGAAACATAAAAGGCACATTCTATATGACTGCATTTGGATTGTGTAGAATGAGCACATCTACAAAGACAGAAAGTTGACAGATTAGTGGTCAGGAAGATAGAAGTGGTTCATCAGGAATTAATACGGAGCTTGTCTTTGGAAAGATGGAAACATCCCGGGGTTTGGTAGTCATGTGCAATCTTGGTACTGAAAGCCACTGAACCATGCGGCATGTATATTATATCTCAATTAAAAATAAAAAACATAATTTTTACCAGTGACTCACCCAGTGCCCACATTTCTGAACACCAGACTTGTGGTCTGGTTCTGTGCTCAGGCTCAAGATTTAACATCAGCTCAGACTCTAATCCACTGGGTCTAACCAGTAAACATTTTTTTTTTTTTTGAGTTAAAATTAAGTTATGACATTTATCCTCAGGGAACGTGCATAATGAAGATGAAAAATAAAAGCATGTGGCAAAAAAGATGGGTAACATGAATATATGTTTTCAAAGCTGATTCTTTTTTTCCATTAATTTACTTATTTATTCAGTTTACATCCTGATTGCTACCCCTAACCTGCCCCCACCATACAGTCCCATCCTTATCCTCCCTTCCATTTCTCCTCTGAGAGGATGGGGGCTTCTTGGGTATCCTCCTACTCTGGCATATTAAGTCTGTGTAGGTAAAGCTAACTCTCAAGATCTCTAGGATCCACACCCAGAGGTTTGTGTCTTTGATGTATTCCTGAGACTCTGTAATTTTAAAGGACTTTAGATGTACAGAAGACTCATCTATAACTTGATTTTCCTGTTTCTTGGGAAGATTATGCTTTCCTAGCCCTCTCTAGTTGACTGGGTCACATGACTAGTTCTGGCTAGTGGGTGAAGAGTAGAATGGGCTCATACCACTCCAGGGCAGAAGCATTTCATTGCCCTGTCAGGCCACCCAGCATTTTCTCCCATTGCTGTATCAATAGGGGAGGTCATGTGATCTGACAGTACAGGGGTAAGACCTGGAGGCTCAGCACCCTGGGTCTTTAAGTCACTCTAAGGAACAAATGGCCCAGATAATTTGCCAAGATGGGGAAGTGCCAAGTAAACCTTTCACAAGTTAAACATTGAGATGTTGGGATGTTTGTTAGTGTGATAAAATCATCTCATTCCTCTAACCAAGCGATTATGATGTCTGGAAAGCCAATGGAAGGAATCAACTATAGAGAGGACACATTTTTGAAAACTGGGAATGAAGCTGGGAGTGATCACTTAACACTTAGAAGATATGAAGCTGGATCTTAGTCATCTCTCTGGAGAAGGTAAAGGTACTTTATCTGGATCTTATGTCTCCTCATGAGACAGTATCTTTCCCTCTAACACGGAGTGGTCATGGGCGGCTACTCTGAGGATGAGGTAATTCACCAAAATCTGCTGATTAGGAACCAGCCAGAGGAAATCCAGGAAGAGGTTTGCAAGCAGATGATACCAACTGGGTTTGGAAGGATCTGTCAAAAATGTCATGCTAGTGATGTGCTGTTAGGAGGGTTTGGTTTGAAGAAGTTCATCAGAAGCAGGACATTCTTTCCTCTCATTCATTTATTGCATCATTTCTCACTCAACAGATATTTATTGGTAGCTCTGCCGTGCCAGGTATGGTTCCCAACACTGGGGACACAGCAGTGAACATACTATGAGCACCATGAGGCTCAGCTTTGCTGGTGTGTGGAATTCTCTATTCCAGATGATAGCTCCAAATGCTCTTGTCCTAAATGCTCCCTTACCTTCCTAGAGAGAGAAGGCAGCCTGTTAAAATTCATAGCAAATCTACCCAAAGCTGGGTATGTCTCTCCTTCAGATTTGGGGTAATGTGAGGCAATTTTACATCCTAAGGTTTCTAAAAGGACCTACTACAAGAATATTGGTGTACAATTAAATTTTATATTCATCTTTCTCCAAGTGCGTAGGTTGCAGTGATCATATGAATGATGACACATCATTCATTTTAGGAATGATTTGGGTTTTGGTACCTAACATGCCTGGAAAACTGACTCTTTAGATGATTTGAAAGTTTCCTGAAGAGACAGAAAATGATCTATATGGACACACTCACACACACTCACATACACACACATTCACATTCACACATACACATTCACACTTTCCCCCCTCTCTTCCTCTCTCTCTTTCACACACACACAGAGTCACACACACATACTCTCACACACATTTACACACTTTCACATTCTCACAAGTCACACACACACTCCCACACACACATTCACACTCCCTTTCTTTTTCACACACATACACTCACACACAGTCACAACACACTCCCATATACATTCCTCTCTTTCTTTCTCAAACACACACTCTCATACACTCATACACATTTACACTCCCCCTCTCTCTTACACACATACACACACACACACACACACACACACACACACACACACACACACACACACACAGTGTTCTGATCAGTCTTCCTCGATACCTATGACCAGACATCTCCCCTCGCCAAATCCCCAAAGTTGTTTTTTTTTTTGGCATCTTTGTTAAATTTACTAATTTAGTCAGTGAGAATGATAAGCAGAAATCTATTGGTGAAGTCACCTATCTCTTCAGACAGCTGATGTCCCAACAAATCAGAATTGATTTGAATTAAGTTGAATGATAACCTGGTGCTGTCAGGCCACTTTCCAAGAACCTGTTGAGTGAGTTTTCAGGGTGAATTTTCTTTGTCTTTACAGCCTCAGACTACCTCTGTCTTTGTCTTTCTCTCCTTGCCAAAGCCAACTTTATCTTCCTCTGCCTCATTCTCTTCCCTTGATTCCTCTCTCTAGTCACTAAGGTAGGTGGATGCTGAGGTTGAGGTTGGTCCACTCTCAGAGCCCCAGATTGGCCTTCTCTTCCAGATGCCCAGTTGGCCATCACCAGAATTCCCGGAGCATGCTGAGCAAGGCTGAGTATTTTGGGGGCAAAACCATGTAGTAATCTGATTCCTTGAGTTTCTGGCCTGTAAGTAAAGGAACTGTTCATGGCCAATTGTAGGATTTGCCTAGTCCTTTTGGGGAGAAGGCATGTGGCATGTGGCCTCTTCTTTCAGAGATTCTTCCCTCCCAACGCTGTCATGTTTTTGAGTTTCCTACTCACTATCTCAGAGGCATGCAAGAGAACTCCCTAGAACGGGAAGAACATTATTGCTCCTGTCCTTTCTGCTGCTGCTGTCACTTTCATCATCCTGTCTTCAAAGTTCAGCTCAGATATGTCAGGAAGGCATTTTCAGGTCTTTGGATCCCCTTCCACATGAAATGGATGTTTGAGAACCTCACGCTCTTGATCATCTCTGTCACGGCCTCTCCCTACAGCTTAAATCTTCAACTTTTTTAAAAATGTATTTGCTTCTCCAAGAGGCCTAGAATGACAATGAACAAGACCCTGAGGCACACAAGCTTGCAAGTGCTTCCTGAATGCACATTCTCCCAGACCCAAGAGTAGAACTAAGTATTTTTTTTTTTTTTTGGTTCAAGTGATTATAAATACCTACTTTACATCAGCAATATAAGCTCAGGGGAGTCTGGGATTAAGAAACATGCTAACTTATTGCATGTGCTTTGTGTGAGAAATGGCTTTCAAGAATTGGCTAGATCACATTCCGAAGAGGACTGGGCACATTTTATACATATTAGAAATTTGTAGGTCTTACCACTTATGCTTATAACTGGTTTAGTCATTGGGATGATGTCATATGAAGAAAGCCAAATGGATTCCAAAATGGATATAAAAAAGAAGGACTTCTGCACAAATGCAGAAAACCAGGAAGGGCCATCCAAACCACTAGCTGAGGAGCCATCGGCAGTTGATGGCTACTAGGGTTGTGGAGATTCAGTTTTTTTTTTTTTAATGGGTGTGGTTTCCTACCCATGAGTATATGGGCAATGGAATGGAACATAAAAGTGGAATAAATATAAAAATTATAGAACATAATAAAAAGGGATAATAAAAAGTTGAGGAGCATGAAGTTGGGGGTGGGGAATGGGAAAATAGGAGGTGGATCTTGGAGGAGTTCTGGGAAAGGAAGTGGTATAAAAATGGACAAAATACATTGTATATATGTACTACATTCTCAAATAATTACTAAGAATATTTTGTTAAAAATTAGAAAACCCTATAGTCTTTGATCCATGATTTTAGTTCTAGAAATATTTTCTACATTTAGATATTTTTTGACTTTTTAACCATCTTATTTATAATAGCACATAAACCAAGTATTACTAATTAAACAAACAAACAAACAAACAAACAAACAAAAAACTAACCAAGAAACCAACTTCAGTGTAAACAGACCCAGAAGGAGATTTTTTTTTTAAGATTTGAAAAACAACATAAAGACTTATTTTTCCTGGGAACAATCTGAGGTAGCGAATCAGTCAACAGCCAAGAAGAAAAGCCTCACTTTTTTTTCTGTCCTTAGAGGGTACAGGCCAGAGATGCCAGAATAACTGACATTCATAGCCTTTCACAACTGTTCCATGGGTTCCTGTACTCAGATTTTTTTGAAGCACAGACAACTACAGAGGCTTTTCCTGTTTTCCGAGTTAAGCTCTTACATCTCTGATTATAGATACATTTGAGCACTTTAAGCCTGAATATATCATAACTAGCTAGTTCTTAGCTGTAGTCATTTACATCAGGAAATAAAGAACTGTGATTTTCTTGTGGAAGGTCTTAATCAGATCCTCATGGTGTGAGATGACTGACATTCAGATGAATGTACTTTACATGGAAGACACTAGAGATGAGTGAAAGGCTAGGTACCTCCCAAAACCTGGATGTTATAGAGATGTTGAGATATGAAAGGAATCCTGTACTATTTGACATCACCACATGACTTTCATAAGTCAAGGTTATTAGTTGTGCTTATAATATTTTCAAGTTGTGGGGACCTGGATTTGATAGGTTATATAAATTATTTTTAATATTAATATATTCTTTAGGACTTTAACTTGCATTGACCTTATTTATTTTAACTTGACCCAGATAGAGTTATCAGTTGAAAAGATGTCTTCATCAGATTTCCCTTAGGCATGTCTGATGGTTATTTTCTTGATTAATAATTAGTGCATGAGGACACAGCCTATTGGTGGCAGGCAGTGTGGGGTTGTATAAGAAATTAGGCTGAGTAAGCCATGGAGAGCAAGCAGTGAGTAGCATTCCTTAATGACATTTGTTTCAGTTTTCACCTCTAGCTTCCTGCCTTTCAGGATATGAAAACCAAATAAAGACTCTTCTTCCCAGATTGCTTTCGGTCATGTTCTTTTATAACAGCAATAGAAGCCTGAATTAAGATACTTTCTCTTCCCTCTCCATGTCTCTCTCCTCTGTGCTGAGTTATAACCCAGGACCTCAACTTATATTCTCAATTACATATTAATGACACATTATTTTGAATTATTTTCTAATTATTATGAAAAAACAAATAAGTGCATACCTGAGTTTTGAATGGTCCCCAAATTGAGCATAGGAAATGAGTCACTTTTAGGCATAATGTTAAGTACAAACCATTCTTGCAGACAATTATACATACATTTGCTTACACATGCAAACATACACAAGCCATTATTGATCAAGCTCATAAAGGTTCATTTCTAAACTGTATGGCTACAACGAACAGTAGTAATTATAACACAATAGTCTTTCTGAGCGCCGGCTATGTGTAGAATGACCTAGGCAATAGTCTTCAGGGGACAGGCAGCCATGGTGTTCAGTAATGTATTTTAACATCTTAACGGCACTTCTCCATTTATGATGTATGACATATAGGAAGCCCCAGTCTCCACACAGGCTACTGACATGCAGCAACCCTATGGACCATCAAAAGTACACATGATCATTGTTTCTATTTCTCTTTTTCAGAATGAGAAAAGAAAGGCCAAGAGAGGCAGAGACTGTGCTCATGATAATGCTTTGTTGTTCACAGAAGAACAAGGTTGAAAACCCAGGTCTCCAGGCCTCCCGCATCAGAAATCTTTATTAGGTATCCTACTGACTCTGTGAATATGAGCTCTTGTGTGTGCTGAAGATCAAATGTGGATTAATCTCTACCAACAAGGTACAGTTATCACCAAATTAATTACTTTGGGTCATATTTACACAGCACAGCATGTCAACTGGTATTATTTGTTTGAATGAAGATTTCTTCCACGTATTTTAGGCCAGCCACTATAACAGGGATGAGTTGAAATTTCATATCTGGGTGAACTGTGCTTGCGTTTCTTAGCAAAGATGGAGTCTCAGTCAACAGTTTTATAGAAAGGACACTTCTGTGGGTGTCTCTCCGTGTTACTTAAGCTAATACATGAGAATTCATTAAAATCAAATTATAAGGAAAACTCATTCATGAAGGTGGTCACAGAGACCTCTTTGTTCATGGTGTTACTACTACCAAACTTTGGTCATTGGCTTGACTGTCTGTGTCCCCAGGAATTTACAAATCCAGAGCGAAGTGGGGGAAAACATAAAATTTATTTTTCCACAATTTGAGGCATGAGCTTCCGTAGCATTTCAGAGCCCTCCATTTTTGTGATGGGCTTTGATTCAATCCAGCCTGAATGAAAGACATTTCATCACCCCAGAATGCATTTCTTTATTTGCCTTGGATCTATGATTCTGTCAGTATTGAGAGAAAAGAAAAATCAATGCTGCACTATAAACCCCGGGCCGCCTCTGGCCAACGTGGTCAGCATGGTGTGAGCAAAGGAAATGGCAGGGGAAAAAATTGACCGCTCAGCAAGAGTGTGGCCAGTAACGGACACGGCTCAGGGCTAATAACAGCTTGCAATTACACATGGAAAAGCCAGAGCGTGTAGGGCACTCGGTGCGAGGGGGATGTAATACAATTTATTGAACCGCCAGTTAGAGTTCTGTAGCTTCTCAATAAAAAAGAGTGTTGGACCTGCACTCCTTAAAATATGGACTTGTGTGGTGCTGGCAGGTGAAGGGGATTTTGGGAAACTGGAAATCAGAAGACCATGTCTTGAAATCAGGTGTCTACCAGTGAGACTCAGTGTACATGCAGTGTTTTGGCAACTGCCTCTCTGTCTGTCTCCATAGCATCCGAGACTAAGATCAATGTCTAACTGTATGGAGAAGCAGGATAATGACAGTGAGTGGAACAAGCAGATACTGGACATAGATGTTTTGAAGTGAAATGTCCAGGGTTTTGGCTTTGCTGTGGTCTGACAAGCAGCACCCTTGCTAACCAACCTTTTCTTGTTCCTCTAAAGGGCTCCTTTCCCACTGGCATTGCGGGGAAACAAGGTAAAGAGTGGCCAGTGTGTTCTGACTAGCCACTGGGGTCTCTGAGGAAATAAAAGGGAAGTGGGTTTGAGTACCAGCCTGCTTGCTGAGTCCAGACTTCCTGGCTTAGGTGGGGTTCATTGTCTGTGGACATTCAATTCCTCAGTAGGAGCTGTTCACAGCCGGTTGTAAAAAAAATCTCCCAGGGGCTTGGAAGCAGCTGCCTTTCTACCTTTCTTTCCCCCTTTCTGCCTTTCTTTTTCCCTTCCTTCCTTCCTTTCTTCCTTCCTTCCTTCCTTCCTTCCTTCCTTCCTTCCTTCCTTCCTTCCTTCCTTCCTTCCTTCCTTCCTTCCTTCCTTCCTTCCTTTCTTTCTTTCTTTCTTTCTTTCTTTCTTTCTTTCTTTCTTTCTTTCTTTCTTTCTTTTTATCTATTCTTTTTCTTCCTCTCCTCTTCTTCCCTTCTTTCTCTCTTTTTAAGAAAGCTAAGACATATTTTATTAATTCCTTGATAATTTCATACAATATACATAGATTAAACTTACCGTCTCACTTAACTTCTTAAAGTCATCCCTTTCCCAGTAGTTATCAATGGCTGCACAGCTGCCAGTAGGACTTGATGGCTTTCTCCCTGCTCTGAAGTGTGTAGTTTTATCTACCCTACTCTATAAAGGACTCAATGTAAAATGAACTGCAAGGAACAGAGAGGTGAGGTCCCAGTTGGGCAAAAGCATGACAATGAGTGACTAGGGCCCAGAGTGGGAAGCAGGCAGCCGCTTCAGCTCTTCCACCCATGCCGTGGCCTCTGTCTGTGTGGCTGTTGTACTCCATTTGTCGGTGGTTGGGTGAGCAGGTGACTGTTGATAGACTCTGCACATCCTCTTTGTAGACTCAGAGTAGTCCTGTGTCAAGGTTTGGAAACAGGGTTCTATGATTTTTTTCTCTTCCTTCTCTTCTTTCTCCTCCTTTTCTTCTTCCTCTGCCTCTTCCTCCTTCTCCTTAACCTCCTCCTCTTCCTTCTTTCTTCTCTTCTTCCTCTACCCTTCTCTTTTTCTTCTTCTCCTCTTCCTTCTTTCCTCTCTTCTTTCTCCTTTGTCTTAGTCAGGGTTTCTATTCCTGCACAAACATCATGACCAAGAAGCAAGTTGGGGACGAAAGGGTTTATTCAGTTTACGCGTCTGCATTGCAGTTCATCACTAAAGGAAGTCAGGACTGGAACTCAAGCAGGTCAGGAAGCAGGAGCTGATGCAGAGGCCATGGAGGGATGTTACTTACAGGCTTGCTTCCCTTGGCTTGCTCAGCCTGCTCTCTTATAGAACCCAAGACTACCAGCCCAGAGATGGCACCACCCACATGGGGCCCTCCCCCCTTGATCACAAATTGAGAAAATGCTCCACAGATGGATCACATGGGGGCTCTCCCCCAACTGAAACTTTTTTCTCTGTGATAACTTCAGCCTGTGTCAAGTTGACACACAAAACCAGCCAGTACATCCTTCCTCCTCTTTTTTCTTCCTCTTGCTCTTCTCCTCCTCCAATTTTTCATCCTTCTCCTCCTCTTCCTCCTGCTCCTCTTCCTCTTCCTCCTCCTCTTCTTTTTCTTCCTCTTCCTCTTCTTCCTCCTCCTCTTTGTCTTTGTCTTCTTCCTCTTCTTCCTCTTTTTCATCTTCTTCCTCTTCTTCCTCTTCTTCCACTTCTTCCTCTTCTTCCTCTTCTTCCTCTTCTCCTTCTCCTCCTCTTCCTCCTCCTCTTCCTCCTCCTCTTCCTCCTCCTCCTTTTTCTCCTCTTCCTTCTCCTCCTTCTCCTTCTTTGTTTTCACTTCTCTTTGTTTCTTTTATCTTTAAAGTTAGGCCTTTAATATTCCTCCAAAGTAAAAACATTGACTGAAATTCAACTATAAATGTAAAGTCATATAGTGTTCGTAGTAGAGAATTTCATACACTGAAGCTTCTTTGTACACAGAACCAGTGACTATGCATTTATCATCAATTGGGATGTCACAGCTAAGCACTGAAAAAGGTTCCTTGGACTGGATCGTACTGACTTGATGGCAAGCATGGCAGATGGTGAGGAAGAGGCCTTGCCCAGTACTCACAAATCACTTGCCACAGAAGCAAACTTTAGGGACAGCACACAGATTTTGTGGACTTGCAGCAGGTACCTAACATATTTGATCACGCGTGTTGTTTCCATGTTGCTGTACTCCAGGCCTACAGAGTTCTAGCTCCCTGTGGGAGCTTCTTATAGCTTCCTCTCTTCCTTGTCCTCTGATCTCATATGCACGCTGAGAGCTGAGTTCTTCTTTCCGGGATGAACAAAGCGGGTCTGGGGATTCTTAGAAAAGCTCTGCTGCTCCTGGGCACCTGCTGACACAGTGTTGTCCTGGGTCCTTGGGTTTTCTTTTTTGTTTCTTTAAAATTGTTTTATTCTATTTTATTTTTGAAGAATTCTCCAAGTATTATTTGCTTATAAAATCAATGTGGTGTGTTATATTGGCAGAAATACATATACATATACATATACATATACATATACATATACATATACATATACATATACATATACATATACATATACATATACATATACATATATATACATACATACATACATACTACATACACACACAGAAATCCCATAAAAATATAAAAATCAGAAACAGTAATATATGCCGTGTATTTGCACAAACAGTGTATATACAAAAGACTTGTAAGGTTAAAAAAATGTTCATTCAAAGAAATATGAGACAAAAATTCTCCAAAAATACCATTGAGTTTGTTTTATATTGATTACCTTCTGCTAGTTGTATTGTATGTTTAAATTAGCATACAAAGTAACAGGTTCATTTTTACACTTTACAAGTGTAAGTTTTAAAATTGCATTTTATTTGTTTGCTTGTTTTTGTTTGTGTGACTGTCACAGTGTGTCTGAGAGAGGTCAGAGGACACATGCTAAGTTGGTTTTCTCTTTTTACTCTTATGCATCCTGGGGACTGATTCTGTGTGTTGTGGGGATTGAACTCAGGTTGTCAATCTCAGTGTGAACACTTTTCCCTGCTGAGCCACCTCGCTGGCCCTGGCAGGTATTTTCATACGCACTTAGTTCCGGTTCATCCTTTGCTGCCTTCCCCTCGTCATCTCCTTGCATCTACCTCGTGTCCTTCCACTCTCCTTATTCGCCTTAGAATTCCATATCACACGCATTCTGTTACTGTTACAACATCTACCTGAGAAGGCTGGTTTCCCTCTTCTCCTGGGTCCTTTTCTAGTTTCCTGACCTTTATAGGCACACACATACACATACATAAACATTAGAAGCCAGGATCTGCATGTGGGAGAGGATGTGTGGGGCTTGTCATACTGAGTCTGGGTGACCTCACTTAAAACAATCTAAAGGCAAACATGTTGCTTTCTCTAAGTAGAAATCTTTATGAATCAGGTGGAGCTTGTGGGGATTTTATGTAAATGATGCCCTTGTAATTCTAGGTAAAACTCTGGAGGCTCTCTGCCTTTCTGTTATAAGTCTGTAAGACAGTGTCAGCAAAGAAGATCCTTGGAGCATGGGTGGAGGAGAGGGGTGAGTGTAGGGGTGGGGGAAGCTGTTTACTTGATAATGAAGAGAATACCCTTTAAACATTCTTGCTCTAGGGATCTAGAATTTAAATCACTGCTGAGTTCAGGGGGAATAGAGTCGTGCTCCAGCGATTACCCAGGGGCAGTTGATCCTGAGACCATGGGGAGTGAATCACTTAGTTGGTGCATTTACTAAACGCACAGTCTGGGCTGGGACACAGGGCAGAATGTCAGCTCTGGGTTGAGGGTAGGCACCAGGGAGTTGGCAAAGAGCCATCTTTGAACTCCACATTTGCTCTGGGTGATTAAAGGCAGAATGAAATTAATGGAACAAAAACTAAGTGACCTGTGAGCTCTCTGTCCCCCTTGCAGCAAAGTCAAATAGGGTAGGAAGAGGAGATAGAGAGAGGGGAAAGGGGAGGGAAGTTGGACTGTCAGTCCAGTCCATCAGACCTCTCTCTCTCTCTCTCTCTCTCTCTCTCTCTCTCTGTCTGTCTCTCTGTCTCTCTCTGTCTCTCTCTCTGTCTCTCTCTCCTCCAAAGAAGCTAGACCCCCTTTTTCTGCATTCTGTCCAATGCAATCAGTCTTACCCAAACACACAGTCTTCTCTTCCAATTTGATCTTGCCTCTTGCGGTGTGTGTGTGAGCACACGCGTACAGGCTCCCCTCCACACACACACTCATGTGCATGAACCCTCACACACAGCTGCAGACCTGGAGGTGTTAGCCACTCTGCAGCTGCTGTCCTTCTCACATTAATCTATAGGATCAATGGACATTTCATTAGAGTAATCAAGTGCGGATGCCTTCTGCATTTATATTCTGTCCCCCCACCCCACCACTTTCACAGGCTAATTGGTCTTACAGCCAAGAGTACATGGATATTCCTCCCTATAGATGAGTGTCAAGAATGGTTTTTTACTGCTGGTTGAAACACCTATCAATACAGCGTGTGTATAAAAAGCCTTTGCCCATCAAAGTCACAGGGCTGTTGATAATAATGCATTATTCGCTCTTGGTTCTAATATGTCTTGCTTCCTCTCTTACACCTTAGCACACATCCATGCACTGTGTTCGTTTACCTCATCGGAAGAATTTACCAGTCCTGGTTTGCCTTTGTTTTAATGTTTAGCCCTGGAAATACTGCCCCACCCCCCTGTATATGTTGTCTATTGTGAGACAGCTTCTGCAAGGAGACAGAGAGGCATGGTGTTTGCTGCGGGGGTGGGGGTAGGGCACATCTTTCGATTCTGTTTATTCCGATCTCACCATTGAATGTACTTGTGCTTCCGAGGACCACGTGTCTGGTGAAGGATACACACGACATCTTTGTTCTGAACAGACTTTCCGTGACTGTGGTTTGATAAAAGCAAACAAAGAGGGCTCCTGCTTCTCTCTTCTGCAAACGTTGTGGCCAGGCATAGCGATGGCCAGTGGCTCGCAGGACAAGAAAGGTCATGCACGAACGAATCTTGGCTTTAAAATATGTGCAGGACTGGGCTCAGTGGTATAGGACTCCCTGCCCTTCCCCATCTTTACTGAGTCCCCAACCATGTCTGACCAAGGTGTGGCCCAGAACATTTTGGAAACATTAAAGGAGGGGACATGAAAAACGGTCAGCTTTTGAGGGAGGCTTGGGTTAGGAAGTGGCTCTCTTGTCTGTGAACCAGCTGTGCAGTTGAGATGGGTACCCAGAGAATGGTAATGAGCTCTGTTTACCCTGAGAGTAAAGCGAGGGCAAGTGTGGGGGTTATTAGAGTTTATTAGTGAGTAATTAGTTTATTAGAGAGCCAGAGCTGGTTCCAGTTTGGAACACCTTTTGTGTGTTCTCTGAACCCCAGACTTGGCACCCAGTTCATTTACTATCTTTTCAAAGTCAGATGTGTTCTTCAGGTCTGTTGCTGGCCCACTCCCATAGTGCCCTCCCCCGCCCCCCAGTTTCTGGGAAGGCTGATGGCTTCCTATTGCCAGCACCTGCGACCCTCTGTCTGAGGCCATCTGTGGCTGGAGGAGTGTGCTTTGCTGCCACACAGGCAAGCCAGCAATGTTGAGGAGATAATGCTCTGCTTGTCTAGGTCCCATCATCTCCGAGAAACTGTTGGTGTGGGGCCTCAGTTTTTCTCAGTAGTCCCGATTACTAAAACATTTTAAGGGGCATTCTTTCCCCTCTCTGTCTCCCTCCCTCCCACCACTTTTCATGGCAGCATTTCCCAAATGAACCACCTGTATTTTGGTCTTTGTTTCAGGAGGCTTCCAGAAAAACCTAATAGGAAATAGTTAAAATACATTCATTCGTTCATTCATTCATTCATTCATTCATTCTTCTTGATTGATGAGTCACTGTACTAGAATTTGTGCAAGATGTTAAAGTGAGAGAGTCTCACATTACTTCTCCTACATCTGTCTGTAACTGGCAGAGCTCTGGTATGGGCATATGCATGTGTATGTGTATGAATGTGGTGTGAGTGTCCATAAACATATGCATCTGTATGGGTGCGTATGTTGTGTGTGCTTGTGTGTGAATGTGTATACACGAGTATATATATGTGTCTGAGTGTGTGTATGAATATGTGTATGCATGTGTGTGTGATTGTGTCTCTATGGGCATGTATGAGTGAGCTATGTATGTGTGTGTACATTTTGTGCATGTGTGTACATGTGTGTGAGTGCATGCATGTGAATGTCTATACCTTTCATGTACACATACTGTGTGTGTGTGTGTGTGTGTGTGTGGGTATGCACACAGATATGCTTTCCAGTCTGTTCACTTCCGGGTCAGTCTTAGTGATACCCTAAACACAAGTGGACTTACAGGCAACTGTGAACTGTCTGATGTGGAAGCTGGGAACTGAATTCAGGTCCTCTAGAAGAGCAACACGTGCTCTTAAGCATCAAGCTATCGTCTTTCCAGTCTCATCGGTGTAACCTCTTAACAAGATCCTTGCCTTATGTGGATGCCAATTTTCACATTTCAAAAATAAAAAAAGAGCAGGGGGTTAAATAACTGATCTGCGAAGCTTCATTAGCATAGACATGTACAACCATGCAGTGTCCATGGCCATCTCTAGCATACATGGTTTTGTCCTTTTGTATAGAAATTCTAGCCCATGGTGCTGGCTGAATTCAGAAAATTTATTTCACTGTAGAATCTATTATGGCCAAGGGAGAAGGCACAACCCAGTCACATTTGATTTGTGCACTGGATATTCAAAGGCTTGATGCTGGTGTTACCAATTGCTTCTTTCTGTTTCGGGTGACGAACTGAGAGTTCATAAAAGTGGCATCCGTCACTGGGAACCTCTCATGCTTGGAAAAATGGAGACAAATCTGGGCTAAAGTCTCAGCCATGATTTTAAAAAGCCTCTGTCCCTATCGAAGGTGATGGTGGAGAGAGATGGATTGATGTCCTGGAAAGTGATGAGGGACATCAGGAGCGATTCACTCATCAGAGTTGGTGCCCTCCACCCTGACCTGAAGGGCGCCGGCTCACAGTGTGAGGGGCCTGGTCTCTACATCCATCAGCTCATCTGATTTTCGTTTGAAACTGACAAGGTGACGTGGGCAACTGTCCAGACGGCTCAGGACAGGGAGCATCAAGTCATTCCACATGGGCCACCAGACAGCACCTAGAGGTAATGGCCTTTTGTCAATAGTGCCCTGGCTCCGATTCAAATCAGTGACTTAGGGGTGAAAGGCTCCGGATTCTATTATGAAGCGCCCTGAGCTGTCCAGGGGCTGGAAGCCATCCCTTACCACACTTAGTGGGGGAACTTAAGGGGCCGCTCTCGCTCTTTCTGCCTCTCTCTCTTCCTTCTGTTCTTTCGCTTTTTAAAGCTTAAATCTAGGTTGGGATCAAATGGACCACTAGACATGGTGGAAAATATCAATGAATATGTTTTCATTTATTATTGAATATTGAATTATTATGTATCGAAGGTTAAAACATAACATACTTTTCTATTACTTTCATTTCTCTCTCCCTTTCTCTCTTCCTCCCTTCCTCCTTTTTTCTAAATATTATCAATATTATCTCTCTATACCTCCTTTTCCCTTCCTCCCTCCATTTTTTTCCTCTTTTTAGTACTACTTTATTTCTGAACTAAATATTAGTATACATCATTTGAATAAAATTGCTCTCTTCAGGTTGAACTCAGGAATCCAGGAAGCCAAGCCTGTTTTTAGGGGTGCACTATGGTCTCAAGAATAAGACATGCCTATGGTCAAGGACAAAGAGAGAACTCTTCTAGAATGAGACCCAAAGGTGCTCAGGCTGTGCAGGTAGGAGAGCCAGATAGAACCTGCAGCCGGGACTCCCGTGGGGCTGAAGGTGAAGGGCCCATTCCTGCACGTGTTTGCTCTCACCATTAGCTGTAATGAAACCCGTGCCTTGCAACCAAAATGCTTGCTAAAGGTCACAGGATCCATTTTTCTTGCTAGCAGCTAGCCTTTTCTTCTCCCCTGCCCGTTTGAATCTTAACCTTGTAACTAACGACATGATCTTAGAAATAAATGAACAATTCAGCCAGCACTGCTTGCAAATTAAGACAAAATAACTAGAAAAGCCGCCCCTCTCTCTTAAAGACTGGAAACTGGGTCGGTAATAATGTTTTAAGCTGCACATTAGGGTTTTGTAGCTCTTTGTTCTTAAACTGTACAATCCCATTAAACTGAGGGTTTCAAAGCCTTTTTGAGAAAGACTCTGCTGCTTTCCACAAGGTTCCTCATGGTAACTGTGTGGTAACAAACACTTTCTTTTCAGGTGAATTTGGGGGGGGGGTGAGGGGCAAAAGCTGCTCTTTCTGTCCTCTTACCTTTATTTCTTTGGGATCATATATATTCACAGGGCTCCTGGATCAAATATTATGTTGGAGATAATTTCAAGCCTTTTGCATGACCACAGTTAGAAAGCTATAGCCATAGGCAATGGTTCTGGGACTCTAGCACAGGTCAGAGGGAGTGGTGACCTCTATCAGGGTAGGCTGTTCAGCAAAGCCAGAAAGGCTGGCATGACCTGACATTCGTCCATGACCAAGGTCTGAAATATGTGCTGAGTTTTATCTCTTTAGCATTGATTCCTGTTAAAAGATAACTAAACCTGAGAGAAATGTCATATTTTAGTGTCCATGAATGATGTAAAAAGATGGAATCAGAGGACTAAAGGTAGATGGAATGAGAATGGGGAAGAATTAGACAAGGAATGAAGGTGACTGCCTGGGGAGACCTCAGAGCAGACAAAGGCTCTGTGACCTCCTTTGGCAAAAGAGAATCATCAATTATTTTTCATTTTTGCCCCTCAAAACTTGAAAATACCAGACTCCTTAGACTGAAATCCCAAGGTTGTATGGATTCCAGGCTACTATATAGTTACTCCTGGAACATTTCTCTGGGCTTTTCTTCACACTGATTTGGCTCTTAGGTAATGATATCACTTACATGTGAAATGCTTGGCTAAAACAGCCTTTTCTGCAAATGAATAAAGACATGGCCTCAAAGAGTTGAAGACTGAACTGCTATGTTCAGAAGCCCCCATGGCAGAGAGAGACTGCTATTTTGCCACAGGCTAGTGAGAAGGCATTAGTGGTTAGAAGCCATCTGCAGATGGATCTTGTCTAGGCTACCTGTGTAAGGAAGTCTTCCAGTGGCTTACACTGATCTGGCTTTCTGCCACCTCTGTTTATGTAGCATGTATATTCACAGAGCACACCGGCACACCATCTTACTGCAGTCACACGGCTTTCCCATAGAATATCTGGAGAGATTTTTTTTAGAAACAGAAAAGTGTGATTGTCTCTTGCTTGCTTTGTTTCCTCATAAAGGGACCGGATCTATGTGTCCGGGGCCAAATGGATGTAATTAGGCGAAGAATCGTTTTCTCTCTGTGTCTGAGCAAATATGTTTTGCAGTATACCAATTTCTCAAGGGCAGTGGGCTGGGACGGCCAGTCATTGCTGGGGATGGCTGCTGACCTTCAGGCCAGGCCGACTTTAATTTGCACAACGCTGCTGGTCCCAGGAGGCTCTTCAGGCCAGGCCACACAATCAACACAAACTAGCAGCCTCCTATTGCCCAGCTGCACTCTCCCACCACCCCGAAGGACATGGTCATGTAGCTAACTAGACATCGCTGCTATCCAGATTTTTGGAAGTGTGAATTGGGAAATTAAACTCTCTGAATCTAGGCTGATAAGGAGAAGCCAAGAAGCCTTGGTGTCTCACTGGTGTCTCTTTCCAAATGCATTATTTAGCAGGAGTCAAGAGGCAGCATCTACCTTTTGTTCTGATTACATGCCCCGAGCCCTCCTTTCAAAACAAGATGCTGAAAGGGAGCTTGGGGAAAAAAATCCAAATTATGCAAATTGTTTGAGAGGGAAACAGTGACTCAAAGCCTTAGTTTACCCAGGGATTGCAGACTGTTGATTCTGCTGTTTTCTATCTCTCTAGACTGAAATTGAACTTCCCAAGACCCCCTAGCAGTCATCACGGCTGTCTTAAGGGCTGGGTGGGATATCTTCTACATCAGTATAGTTGAAGGAGGAAGAAGCAGAGGGGGTGTGGGAGAAGAGACAAACAAACCTGATAGTCTAGGTGGGGTGAGTTGAATCTTATGGGTATATGCTCTTGGGTTTCTTTGAGTGTGAAAAAGAGCAAGCATTCTGAGACTGAGATTTTGATTTCAACTAGGGAAAATTAAAGTGAAGATGGTTGTAGCTTGGGGGCTCATTTAAGCTACAAAGTGCTCAGGTAGCTTAAATGTCAGACTCAAAAAACCTCTAATTGTGGGCCAGGGAGAAGGAGACAGTGCTCACAGGCAAGTGTGAGGACATGAGTTTGATTCCCCAGAAATCATGCTAAAGAGGCAGATCAGGGTGGGATGCATTTACAATCCCAGTGCTAGAGAGGTAGAAATGAAAGGATTCCTGGGGCTGCTGGCCAGCCTGGCTAACCTGACCCAGTCTCTAGGTGAGCAGCTCCTGAGGAATATGTTAGGTTGACCCCTGGCTTATACTAGCATGTGCATATGTAAACCATGAACACACACACACACACACACACAATGCACACACACACACACACACACACACCACAACAAACACACCATAATTGTCACTATGAGCAGCAAAATTCGATTTGAATTAAGTATTATGATCATAAATTGTTCGGTGAGAATTTGAGAAAAAGAATTCTCTTCGATGCCCATCACATGTATTGAATAGCAATCATGCTAATGAAAGTGTGAATGTGTGATTTTTTTGAATGAAGTGGGTGTCAAGTTTGATTTGGGGTAGCATTGTTTACCCTACTCCCTCCAAAAAACAATACAAAAGCCCTGCGTAATCTGTTCATGGCTCTGTCTTAGCTTCAGGCATCAGGACTTTTAGGCCTACCCTTTTATTATGATGGCAGTCCCAGATAAATGGGCACTTGATCTCGCCTGACAGTCTTTCATAGGTATTAACTCGGCTCTCATGACAACCTCGTGAGAGAGGAGTTGCTGAGCCCATTACACAGGTGAGGAAAATGAAGGGCAGTGTAGTCAGAGAATCTGCAGTACTTCTCAGACTTGAGGAGTCCATCTCCAGAGTGTGTTCTGATGGTGCTTCTGATGTTGTAAGCAGTAGGTGCTCACTCAGCGTTGCCTCATGAAAGAGGCAGACAGGGAAGTCAAGCCTTCAGTTTGTTCTATAGAATATGCTCTGAACTCTTGTCTTCATCTTCCAGGTGCGACTAAAATACTGTTCAACTTTCCCATCGTTCTTGCTTTTCTTATTTTTGATTTCATTTCCTCTGACATTTGATGCATCTCATAAAATATATAGAAAAAAAAGTTCAATTAGAAATCAGTGATATTCCAAATGTGACTTCAGTAGAAAATAAAGAAAAGAGCGCAGGAGCTACTGACCTTAGAACTTTATATGTTATATTTATTCCCTAATGCCGACGAGGGGCTTCCTAGTAGGCAAAAGGGTATCATCTTTTGTTAGATGACATTGAGGTCTGGTCCAATGTTTGCAGGTTCTTGGCCTATGATTAAACAAAACAAAACAAAACAGAACAAAGCAAAACAAAACCACATGATAGTCCTATTTTTGCTTTTTGAGGAACTTCCATGGTGATTTCCATAGTGGCTACCCCTAGTTCCCTGATCCAACGGTATTGTATATTTGCAAGATGATAAACCAAGCAGGATCCTGAAAGAGTTATCACTCACACATTAATGAAAAAGAACCTGGGAGTGATGGGTTAGGTGATCTCTCTGAGCGTCGGCACTCGGCTAGAGTCAGTGGCCGACAAGTTTAAGGGTGATGATGCTAACCACTGGCAGTGTGCTCTGTCTGAAGAGAGAATAAAGGCAACCATCACATCTTGGGGAAAGAATATTCCTAGAATCTGTTTATAGTGCTCGTCAAGGTCTCTTCCATGGGGACAGGGATGTTTCCAGCATTTTGATTAAGATAAATTGAGAGAGAGTTCAGGTGAGGCGGCTCCCTTCATCTTCAATGCACTTTTCGTCATTTCTCCAGTCTGAAACTGAGGAAAGGGTGCTGGGAGGAAGAGGGCAAAGACTCAGAGACAGTTAAACACTTTCTGTGCTTTGCAACTAGGCACTGGGACACACTCAAAGGTATACTGTGACACCAATTCAGCCACATCCCAAGACTCAGGTCGTTGTTGGACTCAGCTTCATGCCTGCTTCAAAGGGTCAGCTCAATAACATCTTAATCTCTCAAGGTATGAATCAGTGGTGGTCTCTCTAAAATTTCCTTTGCCACACAGGTGCATAAATAAACCCATCACACATTGTGTTTCATCTCCCTTAACCACTGTGCCAGGGGATAGCTGGATGCCACGTGTGCGGTTGTCATGGAAACCGGTAACGGTTCCTGCAAAGGTTTCCAGGTCAATAGGAAGTTTCTGTAAAAGCTCATGCAGTTCTGCCATGCATATGACTCATCATGCCCTGGCTTTTTTCTGTCCCTCAGACAAGAGTTTCGAATTCTTTCCCTTGAGTACAACTTTCCCAAGAAAAGGAAATCACACACACACACACACACACACACACGCACCTACTGTTGCAGGAAACAAATGCATTTAAAATGTATTGGGCATTGAAGAGACACATCTAAAGCTAGCCTTACGGCTGGCAGATAAAAACACTCTTAAGGAAGATTCCAGAAAGAGCAACAGAAAAGACACACTTCATTTTCTTCCTATTTCATAGACCCATCTTTGCCTTCAAAAAGGTATTTGTGAATGGAAAAGATGGACGTACTTGTAACCCAGGACCTTCTAAGAGGCTCTTCAGGGGCCTGGTTAGGAGCAAATGGATCTGGTCCCTTTCATCTGCCTTGACTTCTCTTGTTCTGCTGTGAGTGTGAGGGGCTATGGGTGCACTAATAGCGTGGGGGCACCATTCTTGAAGATACAAGAACCCAGGCCTGCATCTTAATGCAAATACACTCAGGGCAGGAGCTGCATCTAAAAAGCATCCTCAGATAATAAAAACCTTTCATAGAAGGTTTCTGGAGAAAACATACAATCGAGGAGGGAACATATTACTTGTTTTCTTTTAAAAATCCTCTTAAGAACCTGTGATCAACATCCATTTCAGTTCTGAAGTGGCCGGAGCTTTATGAAAGCCGACGGGATGAACAGTTAGTCCCCAATTCCTAGCTCAGTGCTGACTGCCATTTAATTTTTACATGATGGGGGGATAACACTGAGAGAGACAGAGTTGGGTCTGGGAGGTGATGAAGTGTGAAATTCGTAGGCTCACTTTGTCTTCCTAGGCAGAGTGTTGGCATGGGCTTCTTTCTATCTCAATAATGGAGTATCTCACTGAGTAAATCTGTATAAATATGAATACACACAAGTCTAAGGCAGGCACACTACTGGCTGCTTTCCGACTGATACTGGAGATATGATAGATAAATTCTAAAACACCCCTCCTGGGTATTCTCTTCACCTCCATAGTGTCAGGATGTGAGTGGCTGGTGGGATAGAGGAGGTTACAGGGAGTGGGCTGGGCTCCTGGTTCAAGATAGCAGAAGTGTGATCCAGAGCCCTGACATGGACGTAAGAGTCAGCCTCTCTTGTTTGTGAATACTGACAATACACCACCACCATCTCCAGATTGTGAGGCGGCAATAGCCTCCTTGGTGGGAGAAAGTTTCTACTTTTCTTCTCAACCTCTTCACTGAACCCAAAGCATCCTAAGATGCACAAATGCATTCTCATTGCATTTCAGAAGAAACCCAGGATCAGTGTTCCAGTCCAGATTCTTGTGGTGGCAGGGGCAACAGCAGCTGCCTGCCTTTCTCCTCCTCCTCTTCCTCCTCCTGCTCTAGGACCAACAGCAGCTGCCTGTTTCTCCTTCTCCTCTTCTTCCTCATCCTCTTCTTCTTCCTCCTCCTCCTCTTCCTCCTCTTCCTCCCCCTCTTCCTCCTTTTTCCTCCTCTTCTTTCTCTTCTTCCTCCCCTTCCTCCTCTTCTACCCCAGGACTTCAGTACATAATATTCTCTGGATAACTCTTACCCCCCTTTCCAGCCCTAGTGAACCCAGTCAACTACCTGTTCCTTGTTGTTATTCAGTTTAAATGACAAATCCTTAACCATCCAGCCAAGTTGGGTCAGCCTGATCCCTGTAACAGGTTTTGTTTCTCCTAGTCTCAGTCACAGTGACAAGTTCAGGTCCTTTTCTAGTGGACCAGAAGCCTCAGAAGACAGGCACCAAGCCTGTGCCATGTCTCCTGTACCTGACACACCAGGAAGGACCCAGCAAGTCCTTGCTGACTTTGTTTGTGTGTCGAGGCAGCATCTGAGATGTTTTCTTGCTGATGTGGGAATCAGCCATCAAGCTGTGCTCCTTCTCATTTTCAGAGCTCGCCTGGGGCATGTGGCAGGGTTGACTTGATGAGCCATCAAAAGCGGCTTCTTTTAATACCATTTTGCATTGTAGATTTTGATGTCAGCAGAAACCCGAGGTAGGAAGCAAATGGTGCAGTCAAACTTGCGATTTGGTATAGCATAGGAGAAAAACACGTCCACTCCATTTAATTTACTGAATTTGTCCCTTAAAAAAAATCCCCTGAATTCAGGCAATCCAGTTTGTGCAGCCCCAGTGCGACAGGGATCAATATCTGGCTTCTGAGAGATGAGCCTGTACATACTGCAGATTCAGAACTAAAAATCCATAAGGCCGGCTGTGATTCAGGACAGCGCTGTAGGGCTGCAGGCCACCGAGAGAAAGATCCTTACTCTGACTGGCAGGGATGAGTAATGGGGGAGAAGGCAGCTTTCCCATGCATTATCTTAAAACTGGGAATCTGCAGTGAAGGAGTTACCTATGAGGCAGGCTTTGTTAATCCTGGGATTACAATCACAATTTCCTTACATTCATCTTTAATAGAACCCTTTGGGATGCATACAGGTTTTTTTTTTTTTTTTTTTTTTTTTTTTTTTTTTTTTTGTCTCTGTGAGCACAGAGTATACAAAATTTATTTAGATTTTGGACTATGGCTTTGATATTTCTGTCAGATAGATCCCCCAAAATTAAAAAAAAATCAAAATAAAGGGTATCACTGAATTAAAAATATGAAAAAGTAAGGTTGTTTATGTGCATTAACAAAATGTAGCTCAACTTATATAAATCTGTGGGTCATTTTTTTATATTTGGTTTCCCTGTTTGTTTACTAAAAATATGATTGTCAACCAGGTTCTGAAATGCTACTCTATAGGTTTTGTTCTTATTAATTTTCCTGTTTTTCAATATTTTCCTTGGTTTACAAATGGGAGTTCTTTCTTTAAAGAAATTATTCTTTAATAATTTCAGCTATGTATATAGTGCATTCTGAGCCCACTCTTTGATGCCCTCTCTTATCTCCCTTCCACCCTCGTCACCCTTCTGCCTTATAAGACCTCCTCTCTCTTTTACGCCTTCCTGTTTTGTGTCCCCCTTGCTTTAATCATGGCCCTCTGAGTGAGCATGGATCTGCCCACTGGCACACGGGGGAATTTACCAATGGTTAAACCTCTGAAGGCAAAGGCTCCCCATCTCTTGGCAACCATCCACTCAATAGTACTTGGGGAGGATCAGGACCTCATGACTCCCTCTCCTATCTAAGATTGGCTATTGACAGGCCAGGTCCCAACTGCATCGGCTGTGAGTTCCTGGCTGCACTGACCATGTCATGTGAAAAAAATCCTTCATAGACTTCCTTCCCATCCTCTAGCTCTTAAATTCTTCTGTCCCCTTTCCTGTGGTGTTTCCTGAGCCTCAGAGGAATAGGTTTTGAGGTACTGCTTAGGAATGATCATTCTTCATTCATTCACGCTCAGTATCTTGAGCACTGACGAGTCTCTATCCAACCATTCACTGAAAAGAGAGCTTCTTTGATTAAGTCTGAGAGTAGAACTTGTCTTCAGAGATATGCGTGATATTTAGGAGACAGTGTGACATATCTATTTAGCAGAATGATAGTAGTAAACTCCTTTCTAGGGGAAGTCTAGAGCCTATGACTTCCTCAACTATCAGTCTTTGATGGACATTACTAGGCACGAGCTGCCTCCTGCAGATCAGGCTTTGGATCCAATCATAATACAGTTAGTGACTCTCACAACAGGTGTGCTGCTGTTGTACCAGTGGGCACATCTTGCCTGGTACTCTTTACTGTAGCATGCAAAGTCCACAGATGGATAAGACCACCAGTGACTTTTCTCTTCTTGTGGCCTGCATAGAACCTTCTGGAACGTTGAAAGCTGATCACAGGAAGGAAGTTACCAGCATAGTCCCAGCTCCGTTTCTCAGTGTCCTGCAACCAAGTCATTGTGGTGTTTTCAGCAATTGGGTCTCATTTTAGTAGGCAACCAAAAGGTATCAGTAACTTGTGTTGTTTGGGAAGTGATGTCACTGGGATGTGCCTGAGCAACAACTCAAAAGGAATTTTCCTACATTAACACTGGGATCTTTGATAACTCATGGCTTCTAAGATTGGTACTCTACCATAGATGTTTTCTCTGGAGACTGCTTCAGAAAAGGATGACTGAGAAAAAAAGGATGACTATGGAAATGCATTGCTAAGTAACTTCCCCTGAGAATTAAGCTGTATTTTCCCTTCTGAGCATCCCTATGTGAATGATAGTGGGTATTCGACAACAGAGCCAATGAGGATGCCTGATGAGGCCCGACAAGCCTTTGACCTCCATCTACTATGAACTGACTGAGAAAAACAGAAATCACAAGGAAAGGGAATTAGCCATGGGGCAACGGTGGGGGCTGGGCTTGTTCTATTTTGGGATTGTAGGCAAGGATGGATGCAAAGACAAATGGGGGTGGGGCAAAGGCCGGTGAAGCAACTCAAGTTCAACAAAATAGACCGAGTGTGGGTGGACTGTGGTCCTGAGGCTGAGGATAGTAAAATGATGGAGAGAAACCATTTGGGCAGCGTCGGGGGGATATTGCAAAGATCCCCTCACTGAGCCTCCTGTGTGTTGGGAGTCTGCCCAGTGCCACCCACTGCTGAAGCTCTGACCTCAAAGCCAACAACAGCAGAATTGATTTCAGTGAAAATAGAACATGGAAATGGAGCTTGTGCATTAAATGCTACCAGATATCTGGAAGGAAGCTGAAAAATTCATGTCACTGTGGTAATACCTCAAATAGCAGATGTTAGGAAAGTGGAGTATAACCTAAATTTGCCATTGTTTCCCTTTGGGAACTAACAGTGGGAGGAAAAAGATGCATATTTTTTTTGTTTAGCTTAGATTTTTTTTGGTTATTTCTGGATTATGTTTCTTCCCTTCATCTTGACAAATCTTTTTGTAGGAAAATAGCTGATGAGTGTAAAAGGCTCTCATTGTGGTGAGCACTGCCATCCAGCACCTCAATATTTAATTGGTACAGTTCCTGTTAATGTTTTATTCATGCTCACCCTCAGACAGGGTATGAGGACATTGATAATTGCATAATTTTCTCTCTGTGTAAATTTGTACACCCCGGTTTGCTTCTGTCTCAGATAACACTTTCTCTTTTCTTCTCTCTTTCTTTCCCAGCTTTTTAGTTTGGGCTCATGTCTCCGAATTAAAGTTGAGGGTCCATTAGGTCTCATTCATCTGTGAGATGGTTTCTGTATCTTTCTACTGATTCCATTACAGAGGAGTCTTTTCAAGCTTAGCTGGTGCCCTGAATAGGAATTATATTATTCTTTCAATATAGAATGGGAATGGAGGAAAATGCCTTCGTTTGAACATCTTGGGGGAAATGCTTTATATAGTAAGACCTGCTATACCTAACACATGTTGTTTTCTGATAAGAGAAATGAAAATCAGAATTCTTCATGGTGTTGATTCAATAAAATACTTTTAGTAATACCAAGTCAATTTGCTTTAGAATGATGCCTTTTGGGATATAGACATTTTGAGATCATAAACAGAAAGTAGATATATCTTTCTTGCCATAAAATTGCCATAAATTGTGAAAAGAAGTGTTAAAGGATAATTATGATCCCATTATAGCCCTGAAAAGAATCCAGTTAGTCAGTATTTTTGCAAATATCTGCACCTCTGACTATCTTATTTATATGGGCATCTATTTGCTATTATTAAACAGTAAGCTATTTACTCTATCTTTTTTTTTTTTTAATCATAAGATCCACTGGTCTCTTCTTGGTTTTGATCTTTCATTTCACCATGCATTTGGCTCTTCCCATGTTCTGTGTGATATGGAAGTTCTGGAATTCATCCATCATTTCTTAATCGTCTCCTTTCTGTCCCCTCAATGGGGGTGTTTCTAATGAACCTCATGTGGTCTTCTGCCTTTTTCCTTTTTAGGTGTCTACCTTGGTGAGTTTCTTCATTCTCTTGACCTGTATTAATATTCTAGCCCTCTTGGGAATTCCCCGTTGGGTTTTCTATCCAATCTCAAACTTAACCTATCTCAAAGCTATTGTCTTCTGCTCCAACATGATGTCTCTGCCTAGGGACATCCTCATTTGTTTGGTCTCTTAAATTTCAATGCTGCTTCCAGCTCTGGCTTCATCCTTCCCATACTTCATCCATATCTAGCCAATCATCTTCCCTTTCCTTCCCTTTCTAGCCGTTCTTTTCTTTTCCTTCCTCCCCAAGCCCCTCCTCCCCAGCACGTAGCACTTCTCCATGTGTGCTAAGCCGCCGCCCACACGGATGGACTGCTGCTCTCATCCATGTCCTCATCACCCATTTAGAAATAATGAATGCTCTCATAACCATGCCTCTCACTGCCATGGGACTCTCTCTTTCCTCTCAACACCAGGTCTGAATCTGAATTTTGTGTTCCCTGCCTGTGGTACATCTATAAAAATGTTGTGAAGATGGCTCCTCCCCCCAAAATGAAGTTTCCAGATAACCTTTAGCTGATTCTAGTTTCAAATGCCTCTGATCATTGCAGATCATTATTTCTGTCGTGGGGTGGGGAGTAGAGGGAATGGTTGCATTTGGGTGACAGAAGTCCAGTAGAGGTAAATAGGAAGGAGTCTCTTTAGAGGGTTTTTTTCTTAGACAAGCAGATGTGGAGTTTTGTGTGTTCAGCATGGTTGAGAACATTACTTTTCTCCATTTTGGTGGGATTACCTGGACTCCTGATGGCTGGGGCTAGGTACTGTGTTGACTAAACCTTAGGAGCTACTGCCTGGGGACCATAGGTCTTCTGGGAACCATATGGACTTAGACTATGATCTCTCAGCTGTGAAGCCTTCAGAGGCCTTTTCTGAGTGTATTGCTTACCATAGTACCACAGGACTCATAGAGGACATTGCAGTTAGGGCTTAGGTTCAGATGTTGGGACACAAAGACTTCAGGATATGGAGGTTCATACTAATTAATAACCTCTTTTCTCTTTTGTTCAAATGATCTGAAAGTATGTTAACTATTCATGTTCGATAAGTATCACTATACCATTTAGGAATCCATACTCCTTCTTTATTGATACCCCACTATCTGTTTGAGTAGGACCTTTGAATTGTATGTCATGGCCCTATTGGGCAATCTAGAGAAATGTATGCACTCTGTCTGTGTAAATGATTTTAAGTGAATAAAAAAAAACCATAGGAAATGATAATAAAATGCAATGACCACAATCTTAAAAGACAAACTTGTGATGTGAGATATATATATATATAGTCATAAGCATCAACGTTTTCATGATTTTACGTAGTTATAACATGGCATGAATGTCTCCATGATTTTTTTTTTTAGCAGCAGAGGGAGATATATCTCAGTGGTAGAGTTGTTGCCCTCAGACACAAGACCCTTGGATCTGTTAATAGCACTGCCCCCCAAAAGTTATAAGAAAATATCTGATTTCTAATGACAATATTTATCACATACACTGTGATTACTTTTGTGGCCTGTTGTTTACCATCACCTATGTAAAGAAAATTCTGATTTTCAACAATAGGTTATGGAAAATTACAACTCGTCCCACACAAGTTTCTGAGATCCATGAATTCTACCAATGTGCTATTTGCAAATTGGCCAGCTCCAAATTGGTGGCCTTGAACTGCTGAGGCTGGTGGCTGAACTTGCATATCTATACTCTAGCACTAGGAAGGGAAAGAGAGAAGTTAAGGGAAAAGGATTGAGTCAGGTTTGTGATTTCTTCCACTGACTTTGAACTTAGTCCTATGGCTATACAGCTCTTCAGAAGAAAGTAGACTGGACCTGCACATGCATGTGCACATGCGCTTGTGCATGTATGTGTGTGTGTGTGTGTGTGTGTGTGTGTGTGTATGTGTGTACTCATGGGTATAACCATGAGGCCCTGTGCTGAGCTAAAGCTGAGGTGAGGTGTTTAATTATGAAGAAGATGAAAGATTGACTAGAGAGATACTCCCTGCTACACGAATACAGGATTCCCCAAAGTATGCTAGAATCCAGTTTCCTACTAACCATGCTCAGAAGAGATTGTATAATTTAGAGAGTCTTATTGGGAAGATTAATCATAGTGTTCAAGTGGCAGGCAAAGAGGCAGCACTCAATAAATATTCACTGAAGCTGACTGTCCTATGACTGAGACTGTCAAAGAGGTCATAAACTTTGTGAGAGATGATACTGAACTTCTCATGATGTGAAGGGATTCATGCTATAATTCAGTCACTCATATGAGCTTGGATTATATGTCATCCAGGTGTGGTTCTAGTTAAGGAAATAATAGTAAGCAATGTAAAAGTCTTTATTCTAAGGCATTATTTGTTTTACTTTGGGGAAATAAATAAACCATACATTCCAGGAGGCAATGGACATAAATAGAAAGGTTTCAACAGGTATGCTGTAGAAGGCAGAATTCTAAGGTCATGTCTATGGTTTCATGACCACACTCTTGGGCCATCACTCCCTTCATCTTCTCCACTTTGTGACTGGCATCTGCATATGTGCTGGGAAATTATATATATATATATATATATATATATATAATTATATATATAATTATATATTTATTATATATATAAATATATATAATTATATCTATATATATTATATATATATAAATATATATAATTATATATATATTATATATATATATATATAAACTAGATATCATTAGTTTATTCTCTGTGCCATAGGAAAGGAGATGGAGAAGATGTGCTTAAGGTTCCCAAGTCAGTTGCTTCTGAGTTAGCCTGAAGGAAGGTTTATCTTGGGTGACACTGATTTCTTCTGGAAAAGTCCCTTAGAGAGGAACCAGGGCCAATATGAAATTATTGAGAAATTAATCAAGCTATCTTCTATAAAGCAAATAGCCCCACTGTGGAAAGGACCAAAAGGAAAGGACTTGATAACAGCCCAAACAAGCTGAGAGCATCCTCAGCTCTCCACTACCAAGGATACAGACACCCAATCACACAGCCACAAGTAGCAAACGCCTCACAAGCCACACCCAGGTTTGTAGGTAGATTCTTTCAACTCAGACTTTCAGAAAAAGATACCCAATGTCCAGTTGGTTGCCCTTGTGTACACTCTTGAACAGAGAACTCAGCTAACTATACTTGAGCAGAAACAGGACTGCTAAATGTACATTGCTTTATTTTATTTTGTAATTAAAATGTATTACTTAAGCATTTTTGTATAGATATATATTATATTTGGGCATATTCCCATAGTCTCAGTCACCTCCCCCCAGACAAGTTTATGGTTAATTTCAATTAATACATAAACACATATGTATATACATACATACATACATACATACATACATACATATGTGATTTTATGTGATTATATAAAATCTTGAAATCACAATGGAAAAAAAAACTCCTCAGATATTTATCTTCCTGGAGCTTGCTCAATTCACTTAAGATGACTGGCTCCAATATCTTCCATTTTCCTGCAAATGACACAGCTTCACTGTTCTTTATGACTGAAAAATAAAATCAACAACCTCAAATGCATGCTGTTTTAGGCCACTAACTTTGTGGTCATCTGTTGCTTAATACATGCAGAAAATAAATACGAATGATTTTGGCGAAGGGTGACCAGGGAAGGAGTCCCTGATAAGGACCCAGTGAAGACAGCAAAGAGTGAAGAGCAAACAACAGCTATGTATATGGGGGACTATGCACCAACGGGACTCATTCCTGCTGTGGGTGGAGCACAACCAAAGGGTGGGCCTGGGTGGCAAAGGAACCAATGATGTGGAGAGAAGAACTTGAATAAGGTTACAGAGGCAGGGGTACAGCAGCAAGCCATGCTAAAGGGTTAGAGTCCACATGTTCAAGGATGAAGACAGACACACCACCACATTGTGCACTGTCTATTTACTGTGAAGTGAAGGCTGGTTAAGGATGAGGAGAGGGGACAAACAGGTACCAGGGAGAAGTAAAAGCATGGCTTTGTATTTGTACAATGTAAGATGCCATCCAAAGCAATTTAGCCAAGGGTGTAGTTTTGTGTACATATGTACATGTGTATTCATTAACGAAATAATTTACTGTGTGGCATAAATATGCACATGCATTTATGTAGAGGTTGCAGAGCTTGATATTAAGTGTCTCCCTCAATTACTTCTTACTCTATATTTTGAGACTGATTTATTAATTAGATAAGATTAGCTGTCATCAAGTTCCAGGGATTTTCCAGCAATCTTTCCATTATTCAGATTATAGCATATCACACCACACTTAGCTTTTATGTGTGTGCTGATCATCTGAACTCAGAACTTAATGCTTGTGCAGAAAATCACTTTAGTGACTGAATTATCTCCCCAGAACTGGGGGATATAAGTATAGTTATAAGTAGTTATATGTATAGTGTTCAAGAGAGTTTGGGGATGGAGATAATAGAAAATTCTAGCATATAGATGACAGTTGTGTTTTATTTTTAAGTCTCTCTCCCGCAACTCTGTGTGTCTGTGTGTGCGCGCGCGCGCGCGTTTGTGTTTGCACACATGAGTGCAGGTGCCAGAAGAGACCAGAAGAGGGCACCAAAGTCTCTGAAGCTGGAGTTACAGGTGGTTGTGAGCTGCCTAAAGTGGGTGTTAAAATTAGGCCTTCTGGGATGGAGAGAAGGTTTATGGGACATATGGGGAGGGGGGATCCGGGAAAGGGGAAATCATTTGGAATGTAAACAAAGAATATAGAAAATAAACATATTAAAAAAAAAGAATTAGGCCTTCTGGAGGAAGATCAAGTACTCTCAGCCTCTGAGCCATCTCTCTAACCCTGTAGATACTATTAAGATCATGATACTGGGAGAAAAAACCCCCTACAAAATTGAACACTAGAATATTGGGTTTGTGAGTCAACTTGAGTAATGGGCATCTTGTGGAGGATGACACTCTGGTCCAGAAGTTTAAGTGGCATCTGACGTATACACACACAGACTTCTAGCCGAGCTTGACAAACCAGGGTTCTCGATTCCAGACTCAGAGGTTTTCTAAGTACCCCGGTTATGTTTCCTTTATTTTCCACACTTCATAAAGAATCTTAAAGAGGCAGAAGGCTTGACTGCTTTCCTTTTGTGGGGATAGACTCTCAGATACTGACGTCAGAGGTATTTTTCCTTCCTTGGGCATCATCCTATCACATGCTGATTTGATTTGTTGCCAGTGAGAGGTTGGGCTCATGTGACAAATGCAATGTATGCTGTGGTGTCTATAAACCTCACACCATCAAATTAATAATGAAAAGCCTCCCATCCAAGCTCCCCTGCCCCAATCACTGTGCTCAATGGCCTGCAGCACATTTGGACTCATCAATAGGTGTTCAACAATATTACAACTTGTTTAAATCTTGGTGAAGTAGTTGTGCACTACTGTTATTGACTTCCCTTTCTAATTACCACCTAAAGGTGACAGATGATGGAGCTCTAATGACCACATTCTTTGAGAGTGAGTGGTTCTGGGTTTCAACTCATAGTGTCTTGGCTGTTCCAAGGAAAGGGATCTCCACTGGTGAAAGCAGGCCCCTCTTAGGAAGGCCCCCATCAGGCATCCAGTCCATCTCGTAGACCCTTCACTGGGAAGCCATTGGGACTGGCATGAAGCCAGAGGATTCTCTGTGGGCATGAGCATGGTTACTGCAGGAATGCCAAGGTGCAGGAACTAGTTTTGGCTAGCTTTTACAACAGTTTGTAATGCAGGTTGCTAGAGAGCAGTGCTTTTGTTTTTGCCGTTGTTTGTTTTTTTCCTGAAACTCAATTTAATTTTTATTTCATGACTCTGTCTTGATGGCATGGTGGTAAACACAACCTCCATTCTTTTCTTGTCATGGAGTCAAGTGTGGGGAGCACAATTTTGTCATACTCAGGGTTGACTAGGTTGGGTCTGGGTACTGTTTAATGTTTGCCTTATGAAGTGAAGTGCTCATCTCCCCTAAGCTGGTCTTGTTTAGGAAGACATACAACTGAGATTTCATTGGTGTAGCTCCCTGCTATATATGCAAGACACTACCTTATAACTGTCATACCAGTACTCTGGATCTTACAATCTTTTTGCCTTGTTTTCTACAATGTTTCCAGTCTTAGGTGTAGAGGTTGTATTGCAGATATATCAATTGGGATTCAGTTCTCTGTATTTTGACCAGTTCTGGAGTTTTGTGATGTTCTTTGTGGCAAAAAGAAATTTCTTTAATGAGAGTGAGAGCTACACTTACCTGTGAGGATTTGAAATGCAATTGGGAATTGTATAGTCAAAAAGCAGCAATAATGAACAGACTTTAAATAAATTATACTAACTCTTGTTTGGCACTAAGACATGAGTGTCACTGTGATACCCTTGTGTATATCTGGCTATGCTGGTCACTGCTGTGGTTTGTGACAGTGCACTTTGGAAGAACCAATCTGGAACTGATCTAGAAACTTCCTTCCTGAGGACTAGCACTTATGATATTGAAATTTCTATGCAACCAGCAGTCTTTCCAGATTTAAGTTTTCCTAAATATAATTTATAAGAGAAAGTATCTCAAGAAGTATTTATTTTTGATTTGCCCTTGTGAATTAGCATAGTGTATACCATATAACACACTTAATAAGTGTCTGAGCAATCAATTACTAGGGTCCTGAGAAAGGAAAGTTTAGAAGCAGGTTCATTGGTAAAGGGATGTGGTTTGAGTTGTTCCATTTATTCCATCATTATATTTACCCTTTTATTCATCAAATACTTAGGTAGCCTATAATTCAAGACCTGTGTTAGACCATTGAGACAAAAAAAGTACACAGCAAACCATATACCCACTCTCCAAGACATTTGTATATTTTGTGTTCATGGTATTGATCTATGTTCCAAATGACCTTAATGGTTTCATAGACTCCATTATGAAAATCTATCACACTTTATCAAGTACCCTAAAGCTCCTTGGGTTGTTTCTAATCTTTGTTTCAAACATGGTTGAAATGTACAACCATAAATGAATATTGAGTTTAATAAGTGTGTGGACATCTGGAGGGGATTGGCCCTTCTCAGACCACTCCTGATTATTTACACATCAGGATTTTACATCTGTTTTTAAATAGCCCAATCTTACCTCAAGGGTATTTTTATGAGGGGAAATATTCATACTCTATTTTAATCCTAAGGTTCACAGACTTGTCTTTCCCTTCTCAGGACATTCATCTGTTAGTAACCTGAAACTATAGGTTAAAACCATCATTATCCAAAGCAGGTTTTGAAGAAAACTAGGCCTGGAAGGTATTCTCGTCCTGTGGTCTTTTCTCCATCTAGGTCTTTCATGCCTCTGTTGAGAGTCAGTTATCTGAACATGCATGGGTTGTTTCTGAGCTCTCTGTGTTCTTTTATTGGTTTCAATGTCTGTGTCAGTACCATGCTGTTTTGGTTATCATAGCTCTGTAGCATACTTTACATGGAACACTGTGATGGCCCCAGCTTTGCTTTCTTTTTTTTTTTTTTTTTGTTCAATACTGCTTGGGTCATTATGGTTTTTTATGCTTTCATATGAATTTTAGAATTGCTTTTTGCAGTTCTGTAAAGAGTCATGTCCTTTCTTTTGCCTTTCTGTGGGATTGCACCAAATCTGTAAGGTTTTCTTGAGTGGAATTGATACGTTGATTTTATTTTTAAGCAGCATTGGAAATCTTCCTAGTTTTAACATATCTTCTTCAGTTTTCTTCATCAGGGAGAAAAGGTCCACTTTGTCTGTTTTCCTAGACATTATGTTTTGTTATTGATTGTTTGATTGGAGCCATTGCATGTGAGGTTGCTGTAGGGATTCTGTTCTCAGCAGGGTCATTTCTGAGATACAGAAATACTACTGATTGATTTTCATTTTTTAAGAGATTTATTTATTTTTGAATCTCTCTCTCTCTCTCTCTGTGTGTGTGTGTCTGTCTGTCTGTCTGTCTCTCTGTCTCTCTGTCTGTCTGTCTGTCTGTCTCTGTGTGTTTTCACAGGCCAGAAGAGGGTATCAGATCTTTAGGATATGGAGTTATAGGCAGTTGTGAGACACAGGATTGTCTTAGTCAGGATTTCTATTCCTGCACAAACATCGTGACCAAGAATCAAGTTGGGGAGGAAAGGGTTTATTCAGCTTACATTTCCACCCTGCTGTTCATCACTAAAGGAAGTCAGAACTGGAACTCAAGCAGGTCAGGAAGCAGGAGCTGATGCAGAGGCCATGGAAGGATGTTTCTTGCTGGCTTGCTTCCCCTGGCTGGATCAACCTGCTCTCTTATAGAACCCAAGACTACCACACCGGGGATGGCACCACCTACAACGGGCTCTCTCCCCTTGATCACCAGTTGAGAAAATGCCTACATCTGGATCTCATGGAGGCACTTCCCCAACTGAAGCTCCTTTCTGTGTGATAACTCCAGTTAGTGTCAAGTTGACACAAAAGGAAGTCAGGACTGGAACTCAAGCAAACCAGTAAGTAACATCCCTCCAAGGCCTCTGCATCAGCTCCTGCTTCCTGACCTGCTTGAGTTCCAGTCCTGACTTTCTTTGGTGATCAACAGCAATATGCAAAGTGTAAGATAAATAAACACTTTCCTCCCCAACTTGCTTCTTGGTCATGATGTTTGTGCAGGAATAGAAATCCTGACTTAGACAAGGATGTTGCTGGGAACTGATCCTCTGAAAGAGCAGTATGTGGTGAGCCTTGTCTCCAGGACAACGTTACTGAATTTTTGATGCTGTCTTTCACCCCTGATACTTTACTACATTTATTTCTTAGTTCTTTTGTCTTTGGTGGAATTGCTTGATTTTTCTATCTATTAAATAATATTTTAAAATGGGAAAAGTTCACTTTTCTTCTTTTCTGTTGTAGATCTTTTCTCTCCCCTAATTTTTCTGGCTAGTTTTTCTGGAATGATCCATCCCATAGTTACCTTCAGCAGTCAACCTGACACAGCCTAGAGTTACCTGAGAGTTTCAAATGGTGGATTGCCTTAATCAGATTGACATAGAGGCATATCTTTGGGGCCATTTTCTTCATTGGTAATTGATGTAGGAGTGCCAAGTCCACTGTGGGTGGTACAATCCCTGGTCAGGTGCCTGGGTATTTAAGGCACAATTAAGGTAGCTGAGCAAGTTAGAAGAAGCAAGCCAGCAAGCAACCCACCTACGTGCTGCTGCATATGTCCCTAGTGACTGATCAGTTCATCGACTGAATAAACAATGCAGGGATTGGTTAAAGGCCCTGGTTAGGAGGATCTACGATTGAAAATCAGATGACCTTACAGGTAAAATGTCTTAACTTCCAAGGAAGTATATGGGCATGCAAAAATCTTTTAAATTATCTCATGAGTTGAAAATTAGCAGATCGACCTACCAAGTAACAGGAGTGCCAACTTGGAGCTTCTCTTTCTTAGTTGGCTATAAAAATCACACCACAGTTACTTTCTGAAAATATTTTCAGTCTTTAAGGTTAAAAAATACTTTTTTTCTTTTTCCTCCCATCTCTTTTTGCAGTTAATAATTTTTATAATTCTTTTTATGCCATGGCAGAAATGATGGACAACCCTTCTGAATCCCATCCTCATCTAAGTTTGGATTGAAGGTGTGTGGCTCCATGATTATCAGAAAGTAGTGTTGTTTCCATCAACGGAAGTGCCAGACGAAAGGTTGTGAGCCACGCCTTCCCTTCAAATACCTTGTAAACATTAAGCCAAAAGACTTGATGCAGTTCTGAAACTGACTTAGAACTGTAGCTTTTAATGTAATGCTCTGAGCGGTCAGCGACTCTAGAAAGCATAAGACTTGTTCTCTTGCATTTATGACTCTTTCTGAAATAATGTGTGAGATTTATAGAGACACAGGAGGGAGATTTGTGCACATAGAAACCACACTAACAAGAAATACCATTGCCAGCCATTTAACAGAAAGACTTTTTTTTTTTTTTAATTAAGTCATTCTGGAACAAGACTTGTATGATGTAAAAAGAATCAGAAATGGGTTCAATACAGCTTTTAGACAGATACAAGCACACACTTTGATCAGAACCAAAAACATCTCGGTAGGCTCATCTCGACTTGCACATATGCTAACGTTACTCATTGACTACCCACAAAACCTCAGTGCAATAATTAGGTAAGGATGGAACTCAGCATAGTGACTATCAGTTCTGGAGTGGCATCAGTCAAATCATCAGTTGGATGGAATAGAATGGAATCCTCCTTCTGGATTTCTGCTTCCAATATGGTTCAAGTGAAATTATATATTGGAACAGCAGAGAGGCAATCAAGCTCTTTTTGGTGATAGTAACATCAATATTATGAGTACCATTCCTAACTAAGTTAATATTAAGAATAAAGATAATAAACACCGCAAATCATTTAATTGTTAATATTATGAGTGAATAAGGATTGAATATGCATTAGGTACTGATCCAAGACCCTTATTTACACATCTCATATAAACTTCATAACAATCGTTGAGATTGATGGTATTATTCCAAATATTTAGATGAGGAAGTTGTGATTCAGAAACATGAATTTTTCTAAATTTCCAAAGCTACAAAGTAACATGGTTTAATATGGCCAGAAACATGTTAGCTATGTTACCATCCAGTTGGTCCAGATAATTAAGCTTAGGGCTTGTTATATATGATGCATTTGTGTGCCATTCTTAGAGAATGGACAACTTTAGGTGATATTACATGCTATTTATCTATTTATTACCTATGTCTGTCTCATTAGACAGTCTTCTACCTCTCCATGCAGTTGCCTAATTACCAGGTTCTGTCTCTCTTCAATGACCCTGTGATGTCTTTACATGCATGTGTTTGATAAAATTGTGTGTACAACTTAACAAACCTTTCCTCACTTTCCAATAATAAATTGCTTTGTTTTGATAATGTAGATCAGTAAAAATTATTTTTATTGATATTATTTTTGAGAAATTCATATACATATATACATTCTGTCTTGGCCATAGCCATCATCTCTTCTCCTTTTTCCAACTTCCCCATTCCCTCCTAATTTAATATCTTAATAAGAAATACACTCACTAAGCCCAGTTACCCCTGTTCAAATGAACATGTGTGTGTGTGTGTGTGTGTGTGTGTGTGTGTGTGTGTGATCAGCTGCTGGGTCTAGATGTCCTACCCAGGAGCTGAGCATGGGAGCTAATGACAGTAGGCAGCTACCGGGGGACGGTCTGTTTTCTGAAACATCACCTCTGAGCTGCTCCCTCTCGGCTCTCAGGTCCTCCTTGGATGCAGAGAAATGCAGTGAGTTGGGTGTTAAAGATGAGTAAAGGAGAACAAAATAGAAAGTGCTAAGCTGGCCTCATCTCTGGGAGGAAATTTTATTTAATCTATTTCCTGTGACTGAGTCAGTATTTCTCCTTCTCTCCCTAACAAACAGAGATTTACAAGCTCTATGCTAACTTCACAGCAAATAGAGCTCAGCCCTGCACTCACAGTTCTGCATGCTTCCCAAGCATAGGAGTGCATTTCCCAGTCAAGGCTCAGAGAGAGAGAGAGAGAGAGAGAGAGAGAGAGAGAGAGAGAGAGAGAGAGAGAGAGAAAGAGAGAGACAGAGAGACAGAGAGACAGAGACAGAGAGACAGAGAGAGACACAGAGAGAGACACAGAGAGACAGAGAGACAGAGAGATGTCAACCACTCTGTAAACCCTCTGCCCGTGTCTCTTTTTGTTTCTTTCCACATTCTCTAGCACACAAAAACACTCTCATTTTGTTAAGTAGTCCCACTTGGAGGGACTCAGACACTTCTGCATACCAACTGAAAGTTAAATCTTCCCAGTGTCTAAGGAGTTGGCCAGAAGCAAATCCTTGGGCACCAGAGTTCTGTATAAAGGGGACTTGTGGTCAGAGAAGGATGCCCTACACAGTTTTACTATTCTTCTTTTTCCAGGTTTGCATCTATTTGGAAGAATGAAACAAGAAAACAGCAGTGCATTATTTTCTTCATAAAAATCTACCCAAAGTCCTGTTGTATCAGGTTATTCACATGAACTAGATATGTTTAATAACTTTGGTGGAGTTTCTTTCAATTAATTCGTTAGGTTAGTGTAGAGTAATGGATTTCACCATGGTGTTTTCTTACATACACTTCACTGTGTTCTCTTAGTAAGCATTCTCCTCCCCCACTGTCCTTCCCTGTGTTCCCTATCTCCCTGTTCTGCCTGGTTCCTTCTCTTTCTGAGAACAGTTCCCCCTCTTGCTTTCCTAGCACATGGATTAATCATTTGACAATTTCTAGGTACTTAAACTGACTGGCTGATGTAAAAAATCTCTTAAAGACTAATCAAATTATTTCATATTTGCAGATAGGGTCTTTTGAAGGTAGCTCATTTGTGTTTTACAACAATTAGATCCTGAAATGGTTAAGTGGCAGGCTTGAGTTGCAACATTGAATTCAGCATTGAAACTGGTCTGCTAATTGATACTTTGCTCATCATTGCAACAGTTCAGAGCCCCAAGACTGACCACAATTTGCCTAACTCAGCTGGGCCAGATACTGGAAGCTTCAGTGATTGTTCCCTGAACCTTAAGGGAAGTTTTAACCATTGAGAACTGTTCACACACTGACTTTGTTTGTAGTACAATCATTGGCAGCAAAGAAAACTCAGTCCACCTATGTTCCTTTGACATACTGTGTTCATGGGAACAACTTGCCTGAAGGCAAAAACCAGACCAACTAAACCAAACCAAATCAGACCTGATCAAATCAACGTAAACCAAATCAGCACACCTGAGCCAATTAAACCAAACCAAATTGAACCACTCCAGACCCTAGCAAAGCAACCAACTCAGGTTAGGTCAAACCCAACCAAGCCTGGTGTAAGAACTCTGGGGGAGCACCAAGACTGGATCTAGGTGGTTAATCTCTTCTGGGCATGAGGGATTAGCATATTGTTATACAGACCAGCTCTAAATCTAACATATTCTTCCTGCTTTGTGAGTCTGCTGTGTCCTTTACTTACTGTATCCCCCCCACCCCCATCCCTGGGGACATTTTGCTATTCCAAACAAGGACAGAATTCCATTGGTCTTATCAAGTTTTGCTGCAGTCTGACAGCCTTTGACCAGTTATGTCCTGCTTTCTCTTCCAGGTAGTAGTATTGGGAAATTAAACGCAACATGGAAGGGACAGACCCTCCACGGGACACTAACTGCGTAACACTTGGTTTTGATTTAGTGGATTGGAAGCTGCCCAGAGCCCATGCCGTTTGCTTAGCATATGTGGGGAACAGGTCAGTGCTGCTTATCTAACAAATTAATTCAAGTGCTTCCTCTCAAGTTTGGCATTTGGACTCTAATTCATGGAAAACATTGCCATCTGCTTTCTGGTGAAGAGGCTGGTACCTTAGACTTTGAGCCACTTTCAGATGATGTATTCATGAGATGCCTGGGGGTGGCTTGTCATCATAAAGGTGCCCAGGGAGCAAATTATGCCCAGTATTGATTTAACCTTGGTGAAGCATGCCTAGCTCCAACCTTTGCTCCTGGTAGAACATCTGGGTGTACTGTTCAGTCTTGTTTTCTCTTGCAGGCCAGCTCCCACATGCCTGTAGGTCAATGGACTTCCCAGCGCGGCCTCCTATCACACCCCCGTGGTGGCCTGTGCCGTAGGCCAGCATTCTCTCAGAAGAGCAGTTTACCATCATCTTGTGCATCCATACTATCACAGAAGAGTTCTGTGCCTCCATTGGCACCGCAGGACAGCAAGTTTGAATGGCTATGTTATTAAATGCCAGTCAAGCCAGAGAAATAAAATAATTATTGCTCTTGAAAGAGAAGTCAGAGCAAACTGAGCAATGCCAGGTGCCTTGTCCATTCAACTACCTTACAACATTACTCTTCATGGCCCGTGAATTTGAAGTAGCTTTTGAAACTTATTTTAATTGTATTTAACTGAAAGGTAATAATTATGACTACTTATCTGATACATGTGCTATTTTGATCTACATATTTATCAAGAAACACTTGACTGGAATAATTATCATATCTATCATCTTCATTAGCTTGACAGTTTTTGTGGTACCAACATTATTATAAGAATAGATATAATCTTGGGATGGAGATAGAGCTCTGTGGAACAGTGCTTACTTAGCATACACAAGGCTTAGGATTCATTTAATCTTTAGCACAGTCTTATTAACTGTGAGAATTGTGCAGCACAATGGGTTTCTAAAATATTTTCTTCAGACCTAACTAAAAACATTGATGAAAGAAATGGAAGAAAACACAACTAAGTGCAGGGCCCATGGTGTCCAGAATAGGTTGTTAGATCCCTTGGAGATGGAGCTACAGGTGAGCCACCAAACATGGTGTTAAGATCCAAACCGTGGTCTTTATTATTAAGTAGCAAATCATCTTATTTGGTGAGTCATCTCTCCAACCCACAACTTAATATTGGAAAATACAGTTTCAAAGAAAATGTGATGTCTAGATCAATGCAATATTTTCCTTGTGGCATCAAAACTCTTGTCAGATTTCTAAAAGGGGCTACAAGATTCCTTTCTCAGAAAACTCTCGAGGAAGTGAGGGCCTATCAGATCCAGTCGTGTGACTTGTGGATTCCACCAGAGATGGCCTGGAAATGATTCCTGCTGATTATAGCTATGGGGTCTGCTCCTAGGACAAGCCAACTGCCTATCAGGTAGCTTTTATTAATGTAGCTCATACCCAATGGGTGTGTGGCTGTTTTGTGCTTTTTTCTCTCACTTCAAAGAAGGAATTTGCTTTGGTGGTGGCTCTGTAGATGGAAAATCTCAGAAGATCATACAGAGCACTTGTTCTATGTATGCTGAAAAATGCAACCTCCCTTTCCAGAATCGATACTTACACAATAGGAATGACTCAAAATTGAATTATAAATGACCCAAAGCAACTAACTATGGAGAAGGGTAGGAGAGGTTCCTTAAGGTTTGGGAGCAATGTGATCTTTTCCCAAGGAGATGTGACAGCAAAAGACACTAAGGGGATTGTCTTCCCTCCTATATGGAGTTCCATGTTGAGTCTAATAGAAGCGGTGGAAGTAGGGAAGTCCTGGGAAACGCAACAGTGAGCTGGGCTGGTTCTCTGAGCTGTGAGAAAATGAGGAATGAGGAAAAGAAAAAGGCCAGCCGATCTCAGAAGCTGGTGCAGTCATGGACAGTAATAGAGGGTCCCGCAGGCTCTAGTTTCAGATACACTCCAGACTGGGAACATACCTTGCATTAACGGGAGCAAGAAGGAGAGGAAAAATCGCATGGGAGGCTGTGGGGTGCAGTCTCTTTAAGCTTCCTCCACAGGCAGGCACCCATTATTGAATCAATAAGTACGCCCACTGGGCTGTGGAATGGGTGAAGCTGCTCTAAGATGGATGCACACTGGGCCTGCTGTCTGCTGAAGGGCCAGAGGTGACCATCACCTTGAGATGAGATCCGTGAACTATGGCCTAATAGTCCTTTGAACTCTTAGTCTATGATGGAGGACCTGGCCATGGCTTAAAGGAGTCCTAGTGTGACCCTGGCAACTTTCCCTTGGCTGTGTGCACCCCTACCCCCAACACTCACATCTCCTGGCAGTGCTGATGCCTGGCCATTTGGAGTCTGGCTGCTGGCTGCCTCCGGCCTGCTGTGCCCTGTCATTGAAGTGAAGGCTACAGGTGATGGGATCAGAAATTACTAGATGCCCTGGCAGTAAGGCACATTGATCGGAAGGGAAGGGATTTTCTGCACAAGGGTTAGAGCTCTTCTTTTTCCATGAAGGGGGTTTAACATAATGCAGGCGCTACTCTCTGCCCAGCACTGGATGTTAACCCTTGCTTTCATAGGCTTAACCTATGGCTGCCACAGGGTGGTTACAGCAGGCCCATGTGTATTTCAGAAAAGTGCCTTCTGTCTGAAGGGCATTTAGGTCAGGACATCCTGGCAGTCTGGGGAGGCTACTGCTGCCCTGGTAGCCATGGGCTGTCCCTTGAGCAATGGGTGGTTTAACTTCAGCTGTTGACTCAGCCAGTGTACTTCAGCACAGCTGGGTTTCAGCACAGGCAGAGGGTACCTGGGCTCTAGGGTCCCTGCTGCTGAGCAGGCAGGGGATGGTGTATCATTTGTCCTTTTTCTGTCCCCCAATTTATTCTCATGTTTGAAGGGAAAGGATGCTTTACTTCTTAACTGAGGCTGTTTTCCCTTGGGCTCAGACACCCTACTGTCAGCCTTCTGGTGAATTCTCAGACCAAAGCTCAATGTCAAAAAAGCAAATGGTCCATCTTAGAGAAAACTTGCCCTCCAAATTCTGGGTGACATTTCTAATTATCCTATAGATAATTTGTCATTATAAATTATGATCATCTGGTCATCTGTGCTCTTTTATTCCCTAAATGCTGTCTTGATGCCCCCACCCTCACCATTTCCCTTGTGTGACAGGCTGTGTGGACTATATGAGAAAGAGCCATTTTAGTTGGTGTAGGAATCAGAGGGCTCAGGAGTGAGGGCACAGACAAGCTAGACACACCTATTGTAAAAAAAAAATATGTGTTTATTTGGTCTTTAAGATATTTTCATTAGTTACTTTGATTGGGAAGGAAAGGCAGTTTTTTTTTAAAAGATCTATTCATTTATCTAATATATATGAGTGCTCTATGTTTATATACACCTGCAACCCAGAAAAGGGCATCAGATCTCACCACAGATGGCCGTGAGCCACCATGTGGTTACTGGGAATTGAACTCAGGACCTCTGGAAGAAAAGCCAGTGTTCTTAACTATTGAGTCATCTCTCCAGCCCTGAAAAGATACTTTTGGGTATGATAAGCTGTAAACAAAGAATATAGAAAATAAAAAATATATAATAAAAACTTTCTTTATGCATAAGCGACTTAAGGTTATCTGTGATAATGAAAATGCACTGTGAGGGATTCATGCATTAACTCACTCACCTGTTTCCGTGTATCCTCCACAGATGTTTATGGGCCATTGGGTGACTGCCAAGTTGCTAATTACACACAGTCCTGGAGGAGAGTGGATGTCACTACAGAACACTGAAAACAAGTCTACAAGGCATGATGATGAGGGTGAGTAGGTGGATGGTCTCCTTTTTTGGGGGGAAGGAGATCAGGGGAGACATTAAATTAAGAAGTGAAGATGAGGTGAGAGGTGTAAGACCGGCTGGGTCTGCCATCTGTGAGTGAGCCCAGGAGGGTTGCAGTTCTCCTGGGCTGGGCTTCCCCATTTGTCAGCTAAAGGGCTTGAGCTGCTTGATTTGGCTCTGAAGTATTATGGCTCTTTGAAGGGCTCCATGGCCTGGCTCTATTATAAATACCATTCCCAGGATAGATTCAGAACATTTCCAAAATAATACTTTGAGGTGTGGCATAACCCTACCAGGACTCATCAGATTTCAAAAGTCTATCTTTCTCGTGGCCCTCATGATGATGAACTGTGCCCCCTATCTGCCTTATTTTCTTTCCTCAGTACTGTGACAAAATACAATTACAATCAAGGAAAAGTGTTGAGGGCATACATTTCATCCTAGTGGGGAAGGCACGAAGTAAGGGCAAGAAGCAGCTGGTCACATTGTATTAGCAGTTAGGAAGTGAGGCCAGGCTATCAGATCTCAAGCCCCAACCCCCACCCCCTTACCCTTCTTCTAGTAAGGCTCCCCTCATCTGAAGGGTCCACAATCTCCTAAAAAAGTGCTACCAAATGGGGACCAATGTTTGAACATGTGAACTTATGGGGAACATTTTTCTTTATCATCTGTAGAAGTTAGTAGGGCTTTGGAGAAAGAATGTGGCAGATTAGATGTGTGTAATTCAGCCATATGAGTTGATTATCACACTGACTAAAGGCTTAGACAAAGGGACAAAGATAACTATAGATTTATAAAATCAACACTTTCTAATTTTTCAATATTGAATTCAGTACCTACTATGTTTCAGGCAATAACTTGACAAGTGATTGGAGGAAGGATAAATCAGATTTGGATTCTATCTTTGTGGGACTATTGAAGTAAATTTATTTAAAAAGTTGCATTTCAAAATTGAATTAAGGGTGGTAATCGATATATATTCCAAAAACAGTTTATGCAGTACACATTTATATAAATATACACTCAAACATTTACTTAGAAATTTGCATAAACACTTCTAGAAAGATGCCAGAGCAGTTGCCTTATTTCTTCTCATTTGGGGTCTTGTCCCCACTTTCCTCTACAGGTGGAGACTGCTTGTTCAAGGTTAGAAATGGGTTTATAACAGTTGTTTTATGACATCAATGGCACCTTGCACCCTATAGTTCTGGTTTTGGGGTTCTGGAAAGTGATCTTGCCTATGGGGAAAGTACTAGCTGGGACCCTTCAGGTACAGAGAACCTGAAGTGGCTTGTGAGACACTACTGGAAAAATGCCACTTGAACCCCTGTCTGCCTCTCTAGCTTTCCTCCAATCCCAGTTGATGTGACATGGCGAAAACATCAAATAACTTCCAGTCACAATCAACATTACAGGTCATAATCTGGGAACCTGAAGTCCCAGGATCTGATGGCAGTAGAAATTCAACACCAAGGTATCTTCATAAGAGCAATGGAAGGGGTCGCCCTGAAGCATGTCCTTACTGGCTTTATGATGTCTCTTATGAGTCTGGGAAACTCTTTAAACAGAGCCTCCTTCAATTTGAATCTGGGTAGTCTCTCAAGGCAGAGATTTCCAGGGTTATTCTATTCAACACTGGGTTTGCAATCGATTGACTCTTCTTTTTAGTTGTGGCTGATTTAGAAATAGCTTGTTGGCATATCTGCATAACCTCAAGGTGGAAGATACTCCCAGAAAGGAGACATGAGTTATCATATGACTTCTAGATAGTCCTGACCTCCTGGCCTTGCAGGACTTTGTGTCCTTTCAAGATTATTTTGTTTTATTTTATGAGTGTGCATGTTTTGCCTTCATGTGCGTTCATGCAACAATTGTGTGTTCTGTGCCTGTGGAGACCAGAAGATGTCATGTCCCCTGGACTTGGGGTTACAAGTGCTGTTAGCCAACCGACATGGATTCTGGGCCTCGAACCCTGGTCCTCTCAAATAGGGGCAAGAGCCCTGACAGTTGATCCAGCCTCAGGACTTTCCCTCTTGCCTCCACCTCAGAGCTAAGAGTCCTACATTTTGACTCTGCCATTTAGAAAAAGATAGTTTTAATCTCTCTCATCTTTAATTCTTGAATTTTCTTACTCAAGAAATATTTTTTCTATAATTTAGTAAGATGATTCTTTTAATGACCCTGGAAAATAAAAAGAAAATAAGAGATGTTAACTTTAATAACATGAATGAGAAGTTGAACAGATTATCCCTCAAGATTATGCAATCTGATATGTAGAAAGAGCACAAATATACTGCAAATAATAAAAAATAAAAGACAAATCTAAGATAGCATCCAGCACAGTGAAAAGATGAAACTAGTCATGTAAAAACCACTGAGAACAAACCACTCAAAAACTAAACTCAAGAACATCCTTATTTACAAAGGAATTAAAGAGAATAAAATACTTACAAATAAATTTAACTAAGAAGGTAAGAGTCTCCTATACTAAAATCTTCCACACATAGATTAAAGAAATTAAAAGAGATATAAACAAATTAATAAATGGAAAAATGTTCATAGCCCATAAGAACCAATCTTGTCAAAGTATCAATTCTATCCAAACTGATTCACAGATTTGAGATTAGTAACACGAAAATTTCAATGGCACATGTTCTATAGAAAAGACAATTATAAGATTCATGCATAATCACTAAATTCTCTCAGTAGTCAAAAAAATCTTAAGAAAGAACAAAAATAGGAGTCACTATACAACGTACATACGTGCATACATACATATTTGTATGTATAATTTTATATATACATGAATGAGCTAAAGTGCCTAAAACAGCATGTGTGGCATTGCCACACAGACCTAAGAGGATGGGGAATATAGATCCAAGCCTAGGCGTACATTAACCCTTGATAGTGATAATAATAAGACAAAACAGGAAATGAATTCTGTCCTCAATAATCAATGCTGGGAAAGCTAGATATCTGCAAGAACTAAGAGAGAGAGAGAGAGAGAGAGAGAGAGAGAGAGAGAGAGAGAGAGAGAGAGAGAGAGAGAGAGAGAGCAAAGCCAAAGAAATCTCATCTTTATCTTGTACTATACAGACATTACCTGAAAACAGACTGAGGACTGATGTTTAAACAAGATCCAAACCAGTCAATGTCCTGGGAGAAAACAGGGAAGCTCAGCCTTGGCCATGGGCTTTGGATTTAAAGAAGCTATCAAAGCAAGAGTAGGCAGGTAGGTAGACACCAAACCAAAGTGCTTCTGAAGAGTAAGCAAAGAATCAACAGAATAAGGAGGTGTTGGTGATGGTTGGTGTCATTCTGGGTTTTCACGGTGGTGAATTACCAACTGAAGATAGTTACAATGATGGATTTTTATGATAGCTATGGCAGTGGCTTGACGTATTTCTGTTTGCTAGTTCAAGTGTTCAGCACACTTGCCTGGCTACGGAGAAAGCATTTAATGTCGCAATTACGGACTCATTTCACTTACTAGTGCTTTAACAACCAACCACTTTGGCAATTCCAGGGATCCTCAAAAGGAAGGAGCGCAGGTCAAGCCTACTCAGGGCATTTTGAGGAGAACTGATCAAATAGGCAAATGCAAGCACGGCATTTTATGAATAGCCATTTGGGGGAAATGTGTGAAATACAGTGATTTATTTATTTATTTTTTATCTCACGTGCATTGGTGTTTTGCCTGCATGTATGTCTGTGTGAGGCTGTCAGATACCCCTGTTCCTGGAGTCTCAAACAGCCATGAGTTGCCATGTGGGTGCTGGGAATTGAATCCAGGTCCTCAGAAGTGCAGCTGTTGCTCTTAATCACTGAGCCGTCTCTTCAGCCCTGAAGAAAGGCCATTTAATATTGAAAAATATCTTGGAATACACTAAGGAAAGAAGGCTTTGTGAGCCTCATCAGTTGCACTCTGGATTTCAGCATTCCTGGTGAAGTATACTCAGGATGTTCCTATGTATACCTAGAATACTTAAATCTTTTACTTTACTAGGACAAGTATTCCTTAACCAGAGTCCTGATGTGAATTTATCAGGGCATATAACCATGTAAATATTTTACATCTAAAATAATGAATACATCCATGATGGCTTTAAAATGCCCATCACGTTTATTTGAAGATGGCAGAATGAATGAAATATCAGCTACAAGTCTATGGTCATTTTAACCCCTATAGACAGTGAATCTGATCAGATCTATTCTGTCTTGGTAGCAGAAACATAGATGAACGAGATAGTGGTGTAGATGTCAGAAACAGACAGACACTGATTTATCCACTGTCTCTAGCACTTAGCTAGTGTAGTCTTTGGCAATTGCTTCAACTTTTGTGCAGTTTGAATTAGTACTATTTATCTTGTAGCTTTGCTCCGAGGACCAATGAAATCAGGCTTGTAAAAGTGTGAGGCACAGAGAGCCTGACATACATAGCAGATGCTCAGGAAAGAAATCATGATTTATGATTAGAGAGAAGGAAGCCCGTTGCGAATAGTCATCAAAGTTCCAAAAACATGGGGAGCCTTTTAAGCAATGGTAACAACAGTCTAGGCAGATTTCTGCCACTTGGGTAAACAGGATCCATGTGTACAAGGCTGGGTGTGTAATCTTGCGAGGGGAAATCTTGGAAAACTGTACAATTCACACTTCTTCATCCTCCAAAATGATAGCTGCTGTTTGGTTGTGTTGATCCTAACAATAAAGTGACATACTAACAACGTCAGAACTGACCAGTCATATAGCATCGAGTGGATGCTTTGGCAGCCAAAAATACACAATGTTGGAGTGTTTGCCTGGCAGTCTTTTTAGCTGGATTGAGTGGTTTTACTTTTGTGAGTTGAATTGGCTACCAGCTGTGGTGATGACCCTTAGCCCAAGTTTGTAAAAGAAACATAAAAGAAATATATGTTCAAGCTTCTATTGAAAGAACCAAATATGGAATTGTAGTCAAATGACAGTCATTAAATTCACATCAAAGACCAATGGACAATAGATGGAGTATTGATATCAGAGAGGAAAGAAAGAAATGCATAAATAAGCCAAATGGGCCGCTAGTGCTCCAACCTCAGTCTATCGGGTTTCTATAGATTCTTTGGATCCCATAAATCTATCTCTTTACCAATTGTGATGGGAATAAATAATTGAACATGTTAATTGGTTGTTAGGGCTGTTCCCTGGCTCCAAAATTTCCTTGTGCAAAAACAAATGACCTTGCTGTGTGACTTCTGTTTATATTCTTCTGGGTACCATGCTTCTTCATTACTTTTATTCAATAGAGGTGGGAAAAAGTGAAATAATTTTAGAAAATACAGCAGGCTCGGTGAGGCACAAAAATAAATCACTGCTCAAGGCTTCACCAGACCCAGTGATACGATGTGTTTAATTTGCTCAGTTATGAAAGTGCCTCAAGGGTCCTGGGTTATGAAAAACAGTGGATATTTTGTGAGGAAATGGAGCCAAATTGGGAGGATTCTAAACGCTTTCTGACGTGTGTAGTGGTGGATGTGAGTTCAGGTTGGGGTGGGGGTGGAAAGCGCTGCAGATTCATTGTTTGCTCTCTCTGCTTTGGGGCTGTGCTTCTGTGTTCTGAACGCAGGCGTCTGTCTCTGGGTTGCCTTCTTGGGAATGGCAACGGAAAGCGGTAGCAATCGCAGGTTTTAAGGTGCTCAGTGGTGAATCATTCCATTTTGTAAATCCATCTCCTTACACTTTATTCCTTTACTGCTAGATAATTTGGACGGATGTCACTGGGGGACAGAGAGAGCGATGGGTGCTTCCAACTCACCTAATAAAGAAAATTCCTAATTTTCTGTCTTTTATCTTTTGCCATTCTTTTGTGCTCCTCCTTGGCCTTGTCAAAACATATCGTTCAGTTAGAGACTAAAAATATTTTCCCATCGATTGGGGTTATTGATTTTTTTTAATCTGTACTTTGGCTTGAAGAGCGGGGGTGAAGGGTGAAAGTTCAGCGGCTTAGTCTAGCGTTTTATCTGGACGGCAGAAGAATGTATTGGCAGCAGATTTGATTTACCTTGTTGGTCAATGGTAGATACTTCAGCCACTGAAGTCCACCCTCCAGCATTCCCTGCCTGCTACCTCTCTCTCTCTCTCTCTCTCTCTCTCTCTCTCTCTCTCTCTCTCTCTCTCTCTCATACCCAGAGACTCTTGAAAGAAAGAAAGGTCCACCTTCCTATTACTTCCTTCACTCTGTTCCTAAGGCATGATTTTTCCCACCTCCTTTCTCCTTTTAGGATTTCTCCTTCCTCTTCCAGAAGCTGCAATGCTTCTGGGTATATGGCCAATGGAAGAGGACTGCTTGCTTCTGCTGGGGTTTGGCTCCTCTGCCTATTGGGTTTATTGTCTGGGACCCAGCCCAACTCACGAGGTCACAGCAGGATCTGATGTGGCTGGATCAGATCTCACAGTCACTATTATCAGAGCTTGTCAGAGTCATGCAGCCAGGGGCACAGACTGAATGCTAATACAAATGCTGAAATTATACTCAGTCTTCCCAATAGCATGCCGCAGAGGAGGAGAGCAGGCCATCAAGTGATCTCAAAGAGGAATCTCAGAGTCTTGGCTCAGCATGTCAGCATGGATATACACTTATTGCATTAGAATCCATCTTTCTCACAGATGTGTGATTCCAAACAATTTAGTCTCTGGGTAATTTAGTTTTTACATCTGTAAAATGGGGGTAGAAAGCAGAGCTGCTTCATTTAGTACTGACAGATAAATCTATATAAGAGTCCTAGATCAGGGTCTAGCATGCTGGATGTCCTCAGTGAGCACACATTTATTATGATACTAGAAAAAAAAAAACAACAAGAACTGAGAATAGAGGAGAAAAAGCCTTCAAAACAAAGAGTTTACTCAGAGGGTGAGAGCTGATTTACATACCAGGGACTTAGTGTTTATGCTGTGGGCAGGAACTGATCACTGACCTACTCCATTGTGGGAGCTGGGGACTCTAACTTAGGTCATTGTGTCTACTCTTACCCTGAGTCATCTCCCTATCCCCATTACCCTGCAGTTATTTACCTTCTTAGAGAGAATTTTATACCCTGTAGAACTGAGCTTGTCTTGATTTGACTCTTCCTCCAGAGGTGCATATGCTTACCTCCTGTTTGAATGGTACCTGTTCTTATTGTTTGTAGAAGGTAGACTCTGCTCCCACAAGTCTTTGTTCCTTCTCATTAGTTGTCTACCCAGTAACAAGTTGGGGGCATCCCTTCATTTGGACTCTTCTGTGTAATTTTTCAACATAGAGCCCTTCACTCTTTTTCTTGGTTCTCTTGATGTGGAAGATCATATTTCATCCTTGCCTTTCCATATAGCCAAGACAGACAGAGGTGCCTGAGCCCCTGCTTGCTTTCCAGTATTTACATTTTCTCATTGCATTTTTTCTGTCATCTGACCAGTAGAAGACAACTCACTTTCTTTTTTTTTCTTTTTTTTTATTCGATAATTTTTTTATTTACATTTCAAATGATTTCCCCTTTTCTAGACCCCCACCCCCCGAAAGTCCCGTCAGCCCCCTTCCCTCCCCCTGTTTTCCCACCCAACCCTTCCCACTTCCCTGTTCTGGTGCCCTATACTGCTTCACTGAGTCTTTCCAGAACAAGGGGCCACTCCTCCATTCTTCTTGTACCTCATTTGATGTGTGGATTATGTTTTGGGTATTCCAGTTTTCTAGGTTAATATTCACTTATTAGTGAGTGCATACCATGATTCATCTTTTGAGTCTGGGTTACCTCACTTAGTATGATGTTCTCCAGCTCCATCCATTTGCCTAAGAATTTCATGAATCCATTGTTTCTAATGGCTGAATAGTACTCCATTGTGTATATATACCACATTTTTTGCATCCACTCTTCTGTTGAGGGATACCTGGGTTCTTTCCAGCTTCTGGCAATTATAAATAGGGCTGCTATGAACATAGTGGAACATGTATCCTTATTACATGCTGGGGAATCCTCTGAGTATATGCCCAGGAGTGGTATAGCAGGATCTTCTGGAAGTGAGGTGCCCAGTTTTCGGAGGAACCGCCAGACTGATTTCCAGAGTGGTTGTACCAATTTGCAACCCCACCAACAGTGGAGGAGTGTTCCTCTTTCTCCACATCCTCGCCAACATCTGCTTTCTCCTGAATTTTTAATCTTAGCCATTCTGACTGGTGTAAGGTGAAATCTCAGGGTTGTTTTGGACAAATCACTTTCTATTATTAGATAAATGAGCTTATATTGGGGCAGAAGCAATTTTTTAACTTTTTATATCTCAATCTGGCTAGTTAGTCAAGGCTATGCTTTATGTGAATCTGGAAATCAGAAATTAAACTGATATTAGAACATTTTTTGGGGGGGGGACTGAAGAGATGTCTCAGCAGTTAAGAATGCTTGCTGCTCCTGTACAGGACCTGAATTTGTTTCTCAGCACCCATATTAGGTGACTTAGTTGTGTAGCTCCAGCTTTAGTAGAAGACACCTTCTTCTGGCCTCTGTGGGTACTGCACTCATGTGCATATACACACAGAGAATCCATGCATAACATAAATAAAACACATCTTTAAAAACCCTATTTTATCAGCTTTGTTGATTGTCAGTGTAGAAAAATGTCATCTTAGTTATTTGGCCAATTTAATCCAAATGGTGGTTTCTTTAAAAGTACACAAATTAGCTTTAATGACTCTAAAAACTTGCTGGTTAAAAGAAAGGTATGATAAGTGCTGTTCTTATGGGTGGATCAGATCTCACAGTCACTATTATCAGAGCTTGTCAGAGCCATGCAGCCAGGGCACAGACTGAATGCTAATACAAATGCTGAAATTATACTCAGTCTTCCCAATAGCATGCCGCAGAGGAGGAGAGCAGGCCATCAAGTGATCTCAAAGAGGAATCTCAGAGTCTTGGCTCAGCATGTCAGCATGGATATACACTTATTGCATTAGAATCCATCTTTCTCACAGATGTGTGATTCAAGACAATTTAGTCTCTGGGTAATTTAGTTTTTACATCTGTAAAATGGGGGTAGAAAGCAGAGCTGCTTCATTTAGTACTGACAGATAAATCTATATAAGAGTCCTAGATCAGGGTCTAGCATGCTGGATGTCCTCAGTGAGCACACATTTATTATGATACCAGAAAAAAAAACAACAAGAATTGAGAATAGAGGAGAAAAAGCCTTCAAAAACAAAGAGTTTACTCAGAGGATGACTCTAAAAACTTGCTGGTTAAAAGAAAGGTATGATAAGTGCTGTTCTTATGGGTGGACGCACTTGTAGGAATGCTAGAATGTTAGAGTAGAAATGAAAAGCTGTATGAACAAGATCAACAGCACTGTCTACTTGCAAAAAAAATGGATGGAAAGTCAGGAAAACTTTCAGGAGAGCTATTTCCTGTGAGGCCAACAGAACAAATACATTGTGTGTGTGTGTGTGTGATTAGAAAGATAATAATTTCCGTGGATACTTGTTATTGAATCAGTCTAACCCTAAGACCATCAAACTATGACATTCTTATCAAATTTTTACCTTTGAATATCCCATTTCCAGACAAGGGGAACTCGTGAGGTTTTATGTGCATGTGAATTTTTGGGGACACTATTAACTCATTACATCTAATGTAGCCAGTAGTCTAGGTGCAATTCCTGGATAAGATTGCATTAATAGTGGTGGCCATAGTAACATGGACAGCTACCTGCTTGCTCTACTCCTCCACCACATACTTTTGTCTCATTCTGCTCTGAGAGTCTGAAATACAGATGTTTGTAGAGTGACTTATCTGGCAAGTGCTTATTGAGTGTGTTATAAAAACATAAAGTAGAGATGGCAGGAGACAGTCAACAGAAATAACTGTAAGGATGGATCCATCATGGAACAATCTATTTCCATCTCTTCTATGGCCATTTCAATATGCTTTGATGTGAAAGATGGAAGTTAACATTCATGGCTAGGTTCTATTAAATCCCAAATGTTTGGCACACCACAGTTACTCCATTTTAGACAGATAAGTACGTGATTTCATGAGTCTGGTAATATTCTGAGAAGATGGAAAAAAACAGAGAGCTCATATCTTCCTGAAAACATGCAAAGGATAGTATTAATATAGTAAAGGAATTGGGAAGAGAGCTGACATGATTAGTGAAACTCATGACAAATTTAGTTGGGTGGCAGTAAAGAAGGAGGTTCAAAATGAATAAATTTATTTACTGGATTTTAACTCTTTGAAAACAAGACAGAGAGATTAAAGCTACTGTAACACTGTCACAAACAGTTCCACAGAGACAGACACCTTCAGTCTGTTTAGGTATAGAACCTCTTAGTGGTCCCAGAAAAACTGACCTATTTTATTTTATCCTTTATACAGCCAATTTCAGATGGCTGAATTGAGTATATCTGTCACACTGACTTGTGGACTTCTGGCCCATTAAGGCAACCAATCCAATTAGGCAGGGCTTTCTCTAGCTTCACCTTCTGACAAAGCATCTGATTGGCTAGGAGCTCCTGCTAGATGCCAAGTCTTCTATAACTGTAAGCTATCTTTCTTAAGAGATTGAATCTTCTGCTCTCTCTGCAAAATGATTCTTTTGAGGGTTATGTTTAGGTTTATATTTTAGGTTTTATTTTCTCTCACATTCTTGAGTTTGGCTGCTTGTGTTTGGAACCCATGCTGGTGATGAGTCAATAGGGTTAAGGTGAATATTTTGACATTGGTCTTGGATGATCTACCATAGTAAGATGAGTAATGTTCTTCACAAAGATCTACATACCTGAATCCCTGGAGTCTTGGAATGTTGTCTGCCACAAACCTTGCTTAGTTCTGATCTTATGATCAACCTATGGGTCTTAACAAAGGATCTAAGTGAGGAGAGAGCTAAGTGCAATCACATGTATCCTTAAAATGGGAAGATTTACACAGATGTGCAAAAAGGAAGCAGAGGAGGAGGAGGAGGAAGAGGATAAAGACAAGGAGAAGGAGGAGGAGGAAAATGAGAAGAAGAGGGAGAAGAAGAAGAAGAAGAAGAAGAAGAAGAAGAAGAAGAAGAAGAAGAAGAAGAAGAAGAAGAAGAAGAAGAAGAAGAAGAAGAAGAAGAAGAAGGTGGCTCTAGACCAATAGTTCTGAAGGTAGAAGTGGGAGCCATGAGCTAAGGGAAGCAATTCCAGCAGTCCGAAAAGACAGAAGAGCACACTGGCTTAAACTCAGTGTTTCTGACCTCTAGAATTATGAACAGGACTAAAGAGGTAGTTCAGTTGGTAGATTATATGTTCATGTGTTTATACAGGTGCATGCATGTATGTGTATATATGCATGTGTATTGTGTGTGGTACATGTGTGTGTGGATGCATTTGTGTGTTCATATATGTGTATAGGTACAGCTACATGTATGTGTGGAGGCCAGAGGCTAGCTCTATGTACCATTCCTCAAGATGATCATCTATGGTTGTTTTAGAGACAGAGTATCTCATGGTGACCTGGGGCTTGTGGAGGAGGCTGGCTGGACTGTATTCTTTGCACATACTCTTCTTGATTTGGTCTTCATGGACCTCTGTGCTTCTCTCAGTGGACACATCCAGCTCATATTCAACCTAGAAAAGCATACCAGGACCTCCACACTTCCATCCTTCCAGATCTTGAGCCAGTCCCTAGTCTCATAATTTTGTAAGAACAGTTGTCATCTTATTAAAATTATATAGTTGCCAATCTTCTCTGTTAGAGTATGTTGTTAATTCTGAGTAGTGCCAAGTGTGATCTTGACAGGGCGGTGGTGGTAATCTAATCTAACTAATACCAGAACATTACCTACAGACATACTTCCTCCTTGAGGATGAAGCCAATTACCCACCTACCCAACACTAGGAACATTTTCATGAGAAAGCCCTTATCTGTTTTTCTTTCTGAATTTCTTCCAGCTGCAGAGAGCAGTCCAGATTCAGGAAGGGATGGATAGACAAGACAGAAGTCTCACATCATCCTTCAAAATGGCCAGCTCTGAAAGCCAGCCCATTTCAGAGTTCTCCATAGGAAGAATGAGCCCTTCCTGGCCACACTTATTTCCTCTTCTGCCTAGTTGCTGCCTGCCCTCCTGTGCAGGTGTTGGGCTTATTTTCAATGCCCTCTCTGCACTCGACCCCTCACCACTTCAGCTTTTTCTCCTTGGAAGCCTGACCTGTGACAGGGGACAAGGCCTGGTTGTTAGCAGTATCGGAGCTGAATGGCTCACGGAATGTGGAGGTATCTGACCACAGAGGATGGTCTGTCTCCTGGTCCATGTGTGTTCTCAGTGCGTTATTCATTCTATTCCTCTGTGGCACAAGCCTGGGGTGCCTTGGGTCATTTTTCCATAAAATAAACCTCTTGGTGGGATTCGAGGGCTTTGGCTGCTTGGTTGCTGGTGAGGGAGCCAGGGATTCTTATGAAGATATTTATCTGTTTTTACAACAGGGCTCTTTTCTTTCATGGTGCTGGGACTCTTTTGAGCCTTTCCTTGCCCTTGTTGGGGAAACTGGCTCATTTTCTCATTCTTCTCTTTGGTGTATAGTCATTGAATTAGATCTGATAATTCCTCTTTTCCTACTTCTCCAAAATATGTTGCTATCTCTCTGTTGTCTTCTTTCAAGACAGTTAACAGTTTGTATTCTCTTACTTCAGAGTTTCTGCGGAAACCAAGGTTGAGGGCAGGTGGACAGTGCCTATGTCCATGCCAGGTATGCAGGGGGTGCGATTTATTTGTATTAGGAGTATTTTGATTTTTAGACTCAGGATGATCTCAAGCTTAAGATTCTCCTGCCTCTGTCTCCTGCACTCTAGGATCATAGGTGTGCTTTACCACACCTGGATTCTATGGTCTTGGGTACTGAAGCCAAGCCCCCATGCCTGCCAGGTACCCCTATCCCTGGTTCTATAATGTAAGAGGAAGGCAGATGTTCTTAAGGAGATTTATGCAAGTTTGGTTGACTGTGGGGCCCAGCTTATTTTAATCCACTAGAATCTTGAAGCCCAATTCCTGTCTAGTCCAGGGACACTGGATCCTGGTGCTCAGCAGGGATCAAGACTTTCTTACAATATATGTGACATGAGACATTGTAGAGAGAAGTTGAACCCTTTAACAAACCACTAGATGTTTTATTTGTCTGTTAAGAACCACCTAGAAACTCCAAGCAGCTGTATGTTCAGGGCTCACAGGCAATGTATTTATGTAGTCTGCCTGAATTTCTCCCATTTTGGGCTGACACATGGCCTCACTCCACATGGTGATGCACTCCAGGCTGATCTGCTGAATCCATGGCTGTGCCAATTAAAGCCGGATCTGGAGGTTGTCTGGTAAAGATTGTGCCTTTTTTATCAGACTGTGTTTGATGCCCACAGCCACATTTAGTTGAACATTTCGCCTGTGTTTGGGGATCTTAAGAGTGTTTTTGAAAAGATAAGGACTAATTTCTGGAGTGTGGTCCTGTGTCCTGGAGGTGGTCTGCTGTGCTACAGCCTGCCAATCAAAACCTGCCAGCAATGTCATTCAAGGTCAGAGACTCAGTGAACTGCCAATCAAAGTCGGTGGGGCTGTTCATGCTCACTTGTCAGTGGGGGGAAAGAGGTCACCCTCTCAGTGGTGTGGCTAGCCTGTAAACAATGAGAGTGTTTCAGTGGTTGGAAGCACATTGTGTTGTGTACCCCCTGATGATTTGAGGATGCTTGCCTGCCTTTTTCCTTCCTACAGGGATAGGAGAGAAAATGGGGAGAGAGCAGGGGACCAACAATAAAGAACATGTAGGTAATTTAGCACACTGTGTTGCTTAATACTGTTTTGTTTTTCATCAGAGATGCTTAGCTTTACTCCTAAAGCAGGAGCAGGGGCTGTCTCTGACTATACTGCCTGTCTTTGGATCCCTTTCCCCTAACTGGAATGCCTTGTCTAGCCTCAATAGAAGAAGATGTACCTAGTCTCACTACAACTTGATATTCTAAGGCTGGTTGATATTCATGGGAGGTTTCTCCTTTTCTGAAGAGAAGGCGAGGAGGAGAAAATGGGGAGGGAGGTGAGGCTAGAGGGTGGGACTGGGAGGAGGAGAGGGAGCAGAAGCTGCAATTGGGATGTGAAGTAAATACTTAACTAATTAGTTAACAAAGAAGAGATAACCTAAACAACTGGACATTTAACTTTAGAGATCTAAATAGAGATCTTCCTTGGCCTTTGCCCTTGGCCTTTAGTTTGCTCTCTTGCTCTGCTAATTATTATCTTGGTTAATTTTCACCAGTAAAGATTAAGGTTTTCATTTATGGAAAAATACCATTTTAAAGGTTTGCCAACATCATAGAATAGGGCTTAGAATATTTAAGTTTCTGCGTTTGGAAGACAGAGATGTGCTCTGTATCTCAGCAGGCTCTTCCTGGAATTTTTTTTCAAAACAGTGCCTTCTAGAGTTGACAGGCTAATTTCATCATATTAGCAGTATTTGCCATTCCACATTATAGCAATACCAGGGAATACTGGGGCGGCAGATGTTTATAACTCGAGCAGAGTCTTCCTGATGGCAAAAATTCAAATAGGACATTTTTGTGGATGGTTCGGTTGGCTATGATACTATATTTAGATGTTTCTGTTCACCCACATGCTCAGCCTTATTAGCCTAGACCATTGGCTAAAACATTCAGACTTTCCCTGAGAATATGAATAATGACAGCTCAAGAAACCTTCTTTGTCTATTATCATTTAATTATCAAAATTCATAAAGAATAGCATTTCAGAAGTCCACAGAAATCAAAACTAGGGCATGCATATGTATGTATGTATGTGTGACTGTTAATAAGTAGAGGCTTTTTGAAGTCAATAGGCTAGGGGATGGTAAATGTATATTCATAGTCAGGGCAGAAGGGATAGGACTTCAGGGCTGGAAAGGCATTTTGGAGACAGACTTCTTACTTTGTGAGTGGTGGCATAGGGAAACCTGTGGAGGAGACAGGGAGGGGTAATGCCATGGCAATTCCCAGGGAACCTGACTTTGCATCCTGATTTCCTTCTCTGCCAGGCCTCTGGAATCTCAGCCTCTTTTCCGTTATATTAGGAAGGCTTAGGATAGAGATGTATTTTTTTTAGACTGATTAATAGATGAAAGAAAGACTTGGCATAGAGAGGGGTTGCTTGATGGAGGCAAGAATCAATGAGGAATATACACGGGAGATCTGGGAGCTCACTGGCACTTTTAGTGCTAAGACAGGATGCTTCCAATTATACAACAAGGCAAAGAAGTCTCTTTGAAGCAGTCTTCCCTGCTCTAAAGCTGGCAATTAGAATATATTTTACTCTTAGTAGTGACAACTTTTCCATGGTGACTCAGTGTTGATTGTAACACTTGAAACATTGAAAACATCTCTCTGAGTTAGGGTTTCTATTGTTGTGAAGAGACACCATGACCAAGGCAACTCTTATAATGGACAACATTTAATTGGGGCTGGCTTACAGTTTCAGAAGTTTAGTCCATTACTGTCAAGGTTAGAAGTATGCATGCAGGCAGACATGGTGCTGGTGAAGGAGCTGAGAGTTCTGTATCTTGATCCACATCAGGAGACTGACTGACTCTCTCTCTCTCTCTCTCTCTCTCTCTCTCTCTCTCTCTCTCTCTCTTTCTCTGTGTGTGTGTGTGTGTGTGTGAGATACTAGGACTAGCTTGATCATATGAGACCTCATACCCCTGATCCATGATGACACATTTTCTCTAACAAGGCCACACCTACTCCAACAAGGCCACACCTGCTTATAGTGTCATTCCCTATGAGCCAAGCATGAGTCTATGGGGGGGGGGTTTGCATTCCTATTTAAACCACAACACCTAATTTGAACTTTCAACCTTGGCTGGCTTGTTTGGTGGTAGGATCTGAGATGGGTGAGCAAGGAACTAGAGGACATATTTTCCTTTCCTTTCTCAGATGTCTTATAAACACCCCTGGGCTTGGAGGGAAGATTAAAATCTGTGAAGACAAAAGAGGAGCGACTCAAGCGTGACTGGTTTCTTTCACAGATGTGCAGGGCTGGCCAAAAGGCACACCACAGCCAATTTCCAGCTCTGACAGCTGCTGAGGTCGTCAGCCTCCTAATGTCATGCCTTAATTCCTCAGGGGCCAGTGTGTCCTTTGAAGGCAGTGGTTGTTACACTTGCAGAGCTGAGTTGAGAGACGAGAAACCCGAACATTGTGCTGGTCCCTGAGTGTACAATTACCTGGCCAATAAGACCTGAGGCTACAGATGTCAGGTTCTCTTTCCTGACCTACAAAGCAGCAGGTCACAGATGGTCTGCATATACCCACAGTCATACACACATGCTTACATATGAAGTGTATATGTGTATTTTCATATACACACAGAAAAAGGGAAGGTAACTCAGAGCTGAGACTTTCTAGGATGGTGGCAGGACTTAGGTGGGAAAGTACAAAAACATGATTCAAAAGATGCTGTGATCAGGATAAGGACTATTGAGTGGAAGAGTCATTCACAAGAGACTTTAGATATGGATGCTTCTAAGGGCCTGGTGAGAACAAGGAAGTTGGCGTATCCAGGTAGCCTCATGACCAGGGTTTCAGTTTTTGGGCTTCAGCTATGCTGCATGTGGAGCAAAGGCTGTTCTTACCATTTCACCTTCTTGCCACTTGGCATGAGAAACGATTTGGTGGGGGGCTGTGGTCTAGGAAGTCTGTGTAGGTCAGGATCCTTGGCAGAACCACCAGAGCAGATCCAGTAGTTTGGGGGCATAATTTCCCACTTAAAATCTATAGGATGGTTATGGGGATGACCCTGTTGTTAAAATGCTTGTCCTGTAAGTGAAGAGACCAAAGTTTGGATCCTCAGGACACAGTTAAATGCAAGGAAGGGGTGGTATCCCTGGGAAGCAGAAACAGGAGATCCTCTGAACAAACTGTTAGCTAGAGGCTAACATCAGGCTTTGGATTTGACTGAGAGACATTGACTCAAAGACTATAGTGGAAAAGTGATCAGGAAGATTCCCAAATCAATCCTGGGCCTCCACATGAATGTACAACCACCTGCAAAATTCACCTGCACACACACAGTCACCCACATACACACAAAGATGAATATACACCAAACACATGAAAAGAAAAAAATGAACAAACAAGCCAACCTGAAGATGGAAAACTGCATATCAGCAATAAACCATGATGAGTGAGCATATTTGGATGGTACTTAATGATTGGGAGGGTCTCAAAAATAATATTAAATTAAATATAAAATATTAAAATTAAAATATTAAAATAAAAAGTAATATGAAAAGGGATGATTATGAGACAGTCGAGAGGGCTCACTCAGTAAAGTAATTACCTGTCAAGAATTTAGATCTGTATTTGATGTCCAGAACACATGTTAAAAAAAAAAGCAAAAGAGTTCTGAAATGGCACAGTTGACAAGATCTATGCAGGGTTAGGAATGAAACCAACATAATCATCCAGTAGCCTGAGTCCTGTGTCCTGGACCACTCCTGAATGCAGATCTGCAGCATCATCTTGGTTTTGATGATTGCACAATGGCTGATCTCTAGTGAATTACTGTCATCGAGAGCCCCAGCACATCCTGTGGCCTGACAAGGAGCTCTCCAGTTTCTCCACTGGTTTATTCATTCAATCACTCAGTAAAATTCATGAAATCCTGTTATGTACCAGACTCTTTCCTGACTCAAAAAATGACATAAAAATGAATGAGATATTCATTCCATGTGACCAAATAAGTGTTTGGACACATAAACAAGTAAGTAAAAATATATATACAGAAGCAAGGTTGGTTCGGTCTACACATTGTGGGAGCTTTTGCTGCCAGAGTCGCGAGCATCTTCTGGAGGGAGAGATATCTCTGTGGTGGGACAGCAAGAGGTTTTCATTCTGAGGAAAGAAGGGAGAAAGTAAATACAAGTGAATCATATAGCCAGGCAAACCCAATGGTATCCGTCCTCTCTTGGATCATGCTTAATCTGAGACCAAGACACCAGTGCTTAAGTTGTGACACTGGAATACCTTCTGAATCTTGGGGCATTGTTGAGGCAGATTGAGACTTCATTATCAGTGATCATGTGCGTTAGCACCCATTGACAGAAACTATTCATAGATCCTGAGTAAGTCTACTGGTGTTTCAAGTTACTCTCAGGCTCTTAGAAACTCCACTGTCTTGCTAGTGGTGTTATGGAGAGTGAAATTTCAGATGGACTTTGTGGGGGTAGGTGTGAGATAATAAATATCTATAGATAATAAATAAGAGACTCTTTTAATGAAAATATATTGTGATGGTTAATATTGTAATCTTGACAATATCTAGAATCCCTAGGAGATGTCAGTGATGGAACATCTCAACTGGTGTGAGGAAGAACACAAAAAGTTGGTGGTTCATTCCATAGGAAGGAAGGAGTCTCTGAATGGAAAGAGAACATAAGCTAAGCACCATCTCCACTTTTCTGGTTCCTTACTGGATGTTGTGTGACCAGCTGCCTCACCGTGCCTTCCCCACTGTGATGGACTGTACCATTAGACTGTGAGCCAAAACAAACCCTTCCTTAAGCTTCTTTTGTTGATTATTTTGTTTCAGTAGCATCATCATCATCATCAGCAGCAGCAGCAGTAGCAACAACAACAACTAATGTATATATGAGCAAAACAAATTATAGAGGAAATGAGGAATAAGCAGATAGAGGATATTTTGGCCACAGTGGAAGGTGAACTATCCTGTACTTCACTGATAAAGACACAAAGTTAATATTGCTTACAATACTAACATAACGGAGACAGTCATCTGCATTGGGAACAGATGAGTGTGAACCACCTGTTCTAGACTGCACTGAAGCTGTCAGTGGAAGCCACCTACTGGGCTGCCCAACCCAAGCTTGCCATGTGGGGCAGTATTGTCATGCTATCTGCGCTTTTTCTCTCCCTATGCCTGATTTTAACCCCAGGTACATTTGTTTATTCACAGATTCACTCATATGTCTACTCACTTGGGTTTCTGGGAAATACTGTTTAATTGACATCAGAGAAGACGATTGGCAGAGAGACAGCTGGGATCCCATACTCTTCACAAATGCCTTTCTAAAGTGTAACTTTTATCTTCTTTTGGCATTTTATTCTCATGCCAAAGCCAGTTTGCCTGTGTCCAGTAGTTTTAGAGCAGGTCAAGGTTGTAATCAGGGCCACGGAAGAGATGTGGATCTTTTATCCCATCTTCTATCCCATCTTGTTTATTCCCTTCAAAGTACCCACCACTAGTTGTCCAGTTGTTCAGTTGGACAGATGGTGTTGTGGTTTGAGTGTGATATGTCTCCTTGGACTCCTGTGTTTGAAAACTTGATATACAGTGGTGGAGTTGTTGGAAAAGATTGCACACCATTTAGGAGATGGAGCCTAGCTGAAGGAGGTGGGTCTGTCACTGGGGACTAGTCTGACGTTTTACAGATCTGTCACATTTCTCTCATTACTTCCTCATATTAGTTGCAAGAAGAACAGTTGATTCATGCACTTGCCATCTTGCCTTCACCTGGAACTGTGAATCAAAGTATCCCTTTCTTACCTCCAGTAACTTCCTGTCAGTTATTTGGCCACAGCAAGATGTAAGGCTATGCATATAGCTAAGCATAAGGGTTCTTGTATAAATTCTTGTTGCTTTTTGCTCACTCAATAATCTTGTGCAGTTCTTCCTGAGAACCAGGGTGCTAATATTCCAGATGACATATTTATGCAACTGGAATGACATAATGAATGCTAAGTTCTTCCTCAGCATTTGGGAAGCATGACATGAGCCATGGCCACTCCTGTTATCAGAAATTGGGCCTTGAGCAAAGCCATGGAACAGAACCCTTAGGAGCCTCTGAGGTGACTGAGGTGGAGGCAGGCCAAGAACTTCAAACCATGAACTACTTCAGACCCACAGCAAAACTTTCTCTGACCTACGTGGTTTCCAAGGGCCTCATTCAATGTAGGGTTTCATTTGCCAGTCATGTGGGAAGCCTCTCATGTCAGTTTTGGGCCTCCACTCTAGATATTGTGTAGATCCACAGAGCCAAATCAGTGCCCAAATAAAGGAGAAAGTGGGATTAAAAGTATGCCATTATAAGATACACAAACAAGACAAACTTTTCAAAACTTCACCAGAAACTCCCATATTAAGCTAGCAATTTCCCAGAGAGCTAGCAATTGTCTCAGAGAGTGTGAAAGTCTGCGTGAAGACTCATGGTCTCAGTCAGAGAAGATAAGGGAATTTTTATTGCTGACATTTCTGTTAAGGTTTCTCTCTCCACATGTTTTCTTTGTGAGGTTTAACTTATTTTCTGGTGAAACATACTTGTGAGGCAAGCTGATAACTCCTAGAGTTGAGCCTGGGCGTGCTTTGAGAAGCATGACATCACTCTCCACAGGAATGACCTTTGACCCTGGGTCTTAAGATTCCATCTCTCACTTTACATTAACTGCCTGGCAAGGTGGATGTTTCTCAGGACACTTAGGACTTTTCTTTCCAGTGAGATTTCAAGTTCTTGAAAACCTCATGGTTTGACTTCTTGGTCCCACACTCATTGCCCTGCCCAGTGTCTGCATGTGCTGGGCTCAAACCTGGAGATTTGGCTTAGATCAAGACAGCTGATAATCCATCCATAATGACTGAACAAATTACCCCATAGCAGAACCATAAAGATATTCTATTGAACCTTTGTTTATTAGCTTCAGGGAAGAAAGTTTTCCTCAGTGTCCTGGTTTATCTTTATTATATCAATTTCATTCCATCTATGGTCACCTTGGAAGAGGGAATCTCAACCAGAATAATTACCTAGATTGGATTTGTCTTTGTGGCATTTGTCCGAGGGCCATTGTCTTGATTGCTAATTGATACAGGAGGACCCAACTCATTGTGTGTGGCACCATCCCTAGAAAGGTGGTCCTGGGCTGTGTAATTAAGCTAGCAAAGTAAGCCAGAGAGTCATCCAACAAAAAACACTCCTTTGTGATTTTTGTTTCAAGTTTCTTCATTGAGTTCCTGCCCTGACTTTCCTCAGTAATGGAGTGTGACCTAGCAGTGTAAGATGAAATCAGCACTTTTCTCTCCAAGTTGCTTTTGGTTAGAGTGTTTGTCATAGCAACAGATGAAAATAGAACATTCAGCAAAAGAAAACAGTTGACCCAATCTGTGTAAGGGGATCAGTTCCATCGTGTGAGGAGTACTGTCTTTTGACTTCCTCTCTATACACCTCATCTATCATAAGAAATAATCAGCTACTCTTTTTTTTCCTCCGAGACAGGGTTTCTCTGTGTAGTCTTGGCTGTCCTAGAACTCACTCTGTAGACCAGGTTAGCCTCGAACTCAGAAATCTGCCTGCCTCTGCCTCCCAAGTGCTGTGATTAAAGGCATGCACAACCACCGCCTGATTAATCAACTACTCTTTTGTCTATTAAAAACCAGATAGATAAAATACTTTCTCTGCTCCCCTCTCCACCCAGATGCTTACACCGGTGGGAAATATTCTGATAAGTTTTGGCAAATGAGTGATAATTATGGGGATTTCAAGCTTCGTCAGTGTGTGTGTGTGTGTGTAAGTGCGCATTCATGTACATATGCATTAGTGTGTGCTACAGGAGTAACTGCAGTGTGTGGCTCCTTTTTTGTGATTTTTGAAGTTATTCCTGGGATGGCTATTTCCTCTGAAGATACCCAGAAATCTCTACCATTTGTTGTAATGAATTTCCTTTTTTTTCCAGACTCTTTTATCCATTGCAATGAAAACGTCTTGACTTTTACTGGCTGAGCCAGGAATAGGAACAAGGCAGAGGGTTTTTTTTTTTTTTTGAGCATCTGTTTATTTCTTTCCCTGGGCACTTAATAAAGACCCCCATATTCTGCTTCTTCTTTGACCTTTCCTTTACCAGCCCTCTTCAGTATTTGGCACTCTCATCCTTCCTGACGCTTCCCCCAGACAGGCAGAGAGCTCTGGATCAGGTCTCAGGTAGCAGTTAGCAAGGAATCCTGGGAAGAGTCAGCTTATTTTAGAGTATGAGTGACTTTGGTCTTCCTCTACAGAGAGCTTGCGCTCTCCATTCAGTGGCTTGACATTTCCTGTCCTCTCCTTCTTTCCCAGCCCTTCTCTCTGTCATCTAGAACTTAGTGACCTACTGTGGCTGGGTTTTCATTCTTACAACTTCACAGAGAGACACCTATTATTTTGACATATAAACTCCCCTATCTTTTAAAGATTTCTTTGGCAAACCAAGCCTCTGATGTGGCATGATATGCGGATTTGCTCTGTTCTCTGTCCACTGAGCTTTCTCGCAAAGTCTCTCCGATGGAGCTGCCAGGACCCTTGTGCATTTCATCTGAATGACCACATCTTTACCTCACTAGTATGTCTTTCACCCCCATGCCTATGATACCATACTCCTGACTCACTGAATTATTCCGCGATCCCTGGAAAGACCATACCATCCATGCCTCTGAGCAGGTGGTCTGTCTACTTGAAACTCCTTAGAGCCCCTTTCTTCCTTTCTTCTACAGACATGGCTTCCTTCCTCACCAGATACCTGGGTTTGCCTTAACCAGTGCCTCTTCAAGTTACCACACACCATGCATGTCTTACTGTTTGTTTTTTTTTTTTTAATATTTTTGACCCTCCTCTAATGTCATACCATTTCATTTACCCTTTATCCTTCTTAGAGGGTGTTTCTTGTCATGGGGCATTTGAATTAGGTGCCTTTTTCTTTTTTACCTCAACACATGAACACCTGAGTGAGTAAGTCAATGAATGAATGAATGAATTCACTAAAAGAGTTCACCAGATAAACCTATCTGTCTTGATGGCTTCTTAGTGATGTACTGGGAATTGTGAAGGAGAAAGAAGACTCCATGGTTCACTAGAAGCAGGCAATTTGGTAAAAAAAAAAAGATAGCTTAAAACAGCATAGTAAGGGAGGAGAGTGGGGTATTAGAAAAAAGAATTAAGTAAAAAAAAATAAATAAATAACAGTACTGCAAAAATCTGGTTGAAATGGTCAAGTGAACAAAATTTTGAGTTATTGGTGTTTTGCCTGTTGGTAAATAAATTTTTGCAATGCTGTCTGCAATATTGTAATGTTGCATATACTTTAAAGCATTATTACCCATAATTGGGGGTTTTCAGAGTTTTCTCCTGCATCCCTTAAAGAATTATTTCACTGTGGTAATGGTTTCACACTTGATCTTAGCCAAAAGGCCGAGAAGTGATGTGGTAATGGTTTCAAATCTGCCTTTGGTGCAGTACAATGATCAGAGTATAATCTGATCACATAAAAACAGCAGTTGCTCCCTTTCCTTATTTCTGTTGAGGGACTAAGCCATAGAAAAAGAGTTAAATTACTAAAACATTTCTAGGATAAAGAAGTACTATATTTGATCAGAAATAACTTTGAAAAACTTAAATGTCCAAATAAGAAAAATTAACAAAATGGATAAGAACAGATTGATTTTTTTAAAGTTATTTATTTATTCACTGTACAACTCCTTTTCAGCCCTTCCTCTTCATGCAAGGCCTCCTCCAATCTATCTTCCCCTTTTGAAAAACCTTCAGCAAAGAGGCTAAATATAAAATTAACTCAAAGAAATCAGTAGCCTTCCTCTACACATGTGAAAAGCTGGCTGAGAAAGAAGTTGTGGAAAGAGTACCCTTCACAATAGTCATAAATTACATAAAATACCTTGGTGTAACTCTAACCAAGGAAGTGAAAGACCTATATGGCAAGAACTTCATGTCTCTTGAAAAAAGAAGTTGAGGAAGGTATCAGAAGATAGAAAGATTGCTTTTGCTCATGGATCAGAGAATTAACATAGTAAAAATAGCCATATTACCAAAAGCAATCTACCAAATGACCTAATTACCAAAAACAGATTCAATGGAACCTCCATCAAAATCCCAATACAATTCTAAACAGATCTTGAAAGAACAATTCTCAACTTTATATGGAAAAAAAAACAACAACAAAACCCCAGGATAGCTAAAATGGTCCTGAACAATAAAAGAACTTCTGGAGATAACACTATTTCTGACTTCAAGCTGTACCACACAGCAATAGTAATAAAATCTGCATGATGTTGGTATAGAAACAGACAGGTGGATCAATGGAATCAAATCAAAGACCCAGAAATAAACCACATACCTACAAACACTTGATTTTTGACTAAGAAGCCAAAATCATATAATAATGGTGAAGATCCAAGTGTTGCTGGCCTAACTGGATGTCTGCATGTAGAAGAATGCAAACATATCCATATTTGTTACCCTGCACGTAACTCCAGTCCAAATGGATCAAAAACCTCAATGTAAAACCAGATACACTGAATCTAATAGAAAGATTGATTTCTTTTTTTTTTTGAAAGATTGATTTCTAAATGAACTCTTTCATCTCACCTAAGATGGTCCTCATGGCAATACTGCAGAGTTCCGGGAGTTTGGGAAACTCAGTTTGAAAATCGGGAATTTCTCTCAACACTGTGATATTTCAGACCCAGAAAGAAAAACCTACATAAAGCAGCTAGCCACAGTCAGGAAAGGTTCTTCCATTCCTAGGGAAGCTGTGATTCATTTAATTTCATTTTGTTTTCTTAATAAGGAAGGTGTGGCATCCTTACTTCTTGAGAAGTAATGGCATTGACAAAGAGGTACATCTTTCCATTCATTACTCTGCCTAATTTTATGCTTGTTGGACAAGTGGTCTCTGTATTGAATGCATGTGATCATGATGGAAAAATGAATGGTCCTTAGTATTCACACACACATGATTAGCACTAAAGTGTTACAATCCTGGTCAGGTGACTTGGTCATGCATTTTAGTCTAAAAATCTTCACTAATGAAAGGTTAGAAGAGGTCATCTCTAGAATCCTTGACAGGTTTGACTGTGCTGCCCAAGGACATGCCTTTGTAAACTACTGTATCTCATGGGTCTCTGCCAGAGTAATGCACAGACAACCTTCTTTGTCCTGTAGACTGTCTTTCTGAGTGAGGTGAGTGAGACTCTATATTATATAAAGGAAATCTATAAAAATGAATTGGTGAAGAAAGAATGGATTTCACCTCTGGATTGATATATAATTTTTTGGAATGTGAACTGTGCATCTCTTTAGTCAATGTCAGGAATGTCTACTTGTGTCATATTTCTGAGCCAGGGATAAGTGGTAAACATGACTTCACCCTTTACTTAATGAGTCCACATTTTTGTGGGAGAAAAATCTGTAAAAAAAAAAAAACCCCAACCACATTTAACATTATGACCTTGATAGAATACTGATAAGATAGTCACAAAAATGCCAAAGTACTTTCCATGTGCGCTCTCAAGTCTTCTCAATTACTATATCTATTTAGACGAGATGATGAAACTGAGGATCATAGATATTAGAGGCTTTCCCAAGGTCATTGCCATTATTGAGAATGGATTTAATGGGACAGAATTCAGGCACTAATATCCCAGTAAGGAAATCATTGCAAGTGCAGGTAAGTGGTAACATGGGTTTGGATGCTGCTGGGAAATTGACACAGTTTACGCTGAGTCTCAACATGCTGTCTGGCCTACATTTCCCTTTCACATGGTTTCTGTTTCCCTTTTAAAGATTCTCACACATCAGTTATTATTTTGGTAGCTATTAATGTTAGATCAAGAGTGAGCAAACTTAAAATTCCATACATGTCAACTAGTGGGATTGTTGTACAGAAAAGCTATGGCTGTTGAAAATAATTGAATAATTTAATATTGGGGCTTGGCATATTTGAACTTGAACAGAAGTCAGTGAGATATTCACTCTGCTTATTAGACTATGGATATGATAACACAATCTTGATGGAACCAGAGTTTTACGGATTTCACAGGAACTCCTCACACCTCAAGCAAATTCTGAGCATTTTGACTCTTATTGCATGACTGAATCCATAGAGTCAAGGCTTTTGCGACCTTATTTCCTGCAAAGTTAAATTCTGTTCCTTGTAAGCGATACAGCAGGTCTAAAGTTGGGATTCAGGCATAAGGGACAGATGTGAGAAATTTTCCTAAGGAGGAAACACTGATGGGATTTAATGATTAATTTTATTTTTATTAATTGTTTTCAAAGGCTAGGGCTAGGGAAAGAGAGAAGGCCATTGCATTTTACAACACACCACCCAAACCAAGTCTGACACATGTGGTTTTGAACAACTCTGAGCCTGAATTTCCAGCAAAATTAAGAAGGCAATAGAAGAAGTGATCAGCAGATGTAATTATGGAAGCAACATAAAATGGAAGATGCATCATGGGAAATACAAAGAACTGGTATGGTTTGGGGAAACCACAATTGAATGCTGCAGGTCTGCCTCTCTTTCTTCTTTACTGTAGATTAATAGGCTCCATTCAGGGAAGAAATGGTACCGGATACGAGTTCCATCTTTGCAACCACAGGTTTTGCGAAGACATCTCGTTTACGACCTTAGGGATGAGTGGAAAACCTAGCCTAGAAAACGGATACCACAGACCAGAATGTATCAGAGGTTTGACAACATTTTCTTCTGAATCTTTCTTAAATGGCCTGATAATGAGTACATAGCACACCAGTTTTCAATAAGACTGAGAACACAATCGTGTATGTGAATGTGTATGCACATGTGCACATGTGTATGTGAAAAAGAATTGAAAAAAATTATGGGACATATCAAGTCACCCTCAGCATTCACCTCACTGTAGGGGCCACTAGTTTTGAAGAATGTAGATTAATAAGTCTCCTTGCTTAAAAAATGAGCTTCAATATGTGTGTGAATCATAGAGTCAGAAGAAAAAAAATCGATGGTCTATTGACGACCGGGGATGATCACATTCATTTTGCCCTTTGTGGGTGGTGAAATCCATTCTGCAATTACAGAGACAGGCTGGCAGCAAAGAGCTTCAGTCAGGCTCTCAGCTCCACATTAATCCAAAACTCCCATTTTAATGCAGATATAGATTGTCATGAGTCAATAGCTGACTGCTTGAATTGTGAAGTGGCAGATCCACACAGCACCAGCGGGCCTGAGCTGAACTGTATTTGGGAGTTTCAAAGCTTTGCTGTGAGAACCAGCATGGCCAAGACTCTGGTGAGAGGTGTGGCCAAAAGGAATCGTGTTCTGGCTCTAAGGAAAGATTACCGCAAGGCAAAATGGGTGGGTTGTAGCATGCAGAGTTGTGAAGCTGGGAAGTATGAACTCATCCAATCTAGCTTCTCTTTAAAGACAAGAAAGCTAAGGTACTTAACCAACTTGCAAGTGGTTTCACAGCTTGACTAGGAGATGTTAGAGTGGGATGCCTTCTTCGGTTTCCTAGCACTTTATTAGGGTATGAGGATGAAACATATACTTCAATCACTAGATCCTATCGTTCGGTACGGGTACTAGTGGGACTGTGTTAGATTTTCTTTAATTCCTATTTTAATCCTGTAGTTGCCTATGTTGTAGGGTGGCATCTTCTCACCCTCTGAAGCCATGTGGCCATTAATGCCAACATAAAAATTACCGGTAACATTAACAGCAGAGAGAAAGGGAGATTCTGTGACAGGCATCGAATGGGATACGATTTGAATTTTTAAAATGTGTCACGAGGGCTGAAGTGAGTGGTGGCTCCGTGGAGAAACCGTATTTTCTCCATAAGCGCAAAGACCTGAATTTGGATCTCCTGAAATGATGTAAAAATGCAGGCATACTGGTGCATGTCTCCAACTTCAGCCAGCCAGCCAAGCCAGATGAATGAGCTCTAGGCTCAGTGAGAGACCCTGTGTTAATAAGGTTGAGGCTGGAGTGATGGCTCAATGGGTAAGACTGCTTGTTCTGCAAACCTAAGGACCTGAGTTCAAATCCTTAGCTCCTATGTAAAAATCTGGGCATAGCTGTGTGTGCCTGCAACCCCAGAGATTTTTACGCTTACGAGAACATATTTTGTTTTAGGCAGAGTGATGTGTTTCTTAGATTCAGGGCCTGAATACATTTGCCCAGTTGATCAAATTCAATGATAACAACCAGTTATCTTGAAATACATGGTTTTTCTCCACCACATATCTCTGGGCAGCCCAGTTCAACTGTGAAGAAAGCACTTCAGGTCCCAGCTTGCCTTTAGATACCAGTATATAGGAGGCTCTCCTAGTGCATGACAAATACAGAGGGGGACACTCTCAGCCAGCCACTGAAGTGAGCACAGGGTCCCCAATGGGGGAGCTAGAGGAAGGACCCAAGGAGATGAAGGGGTTTCCAGTGCCACAGGAGGAGCAACAGTATGAGTCACTCAGTACTCCCAGAGCTCCCAGGGACAAAACCATCAACCAAAGAGTACACATGGAGTTAGTTACCCATGGCTGCAGACTCATAGGCAGCAGAGGATGGCCTTGTTAGACATCAAAGAGAGGAGAGGCCCTTGGTCCTGGAAAGACTTGATGCTGTAGTGTAGAGGAATACTAGGACAGGGAAGTGGAGGAGGATTGATTGGGGAAGGGGAGATGGCTTATGGGATTTTCAAAGGAAGGGGGAATCAGGAAAGGGGATAACATTTGAAATGTAAATAAAGAATATACCTAATTTAAAAAAAGGGAAAAACAAACAAACAAACAAGCAAGCAAACAAACAAACAAGCAAACAAACAAAAAGAAAAATTAAAAGTTCTCCGAGGCTGGAGGTGTAGTTCAGTTGAGAAAGTGCATTATTAGTATGCAGAAGGCCCTGGGTTTCATCTCCAACATTGTATAAACCAGGTGTGGCTGTGCACATTTGTAGTCTTGGACCTTTTGGAGGTAGAGGCAGGAGAATGAGGGTTTCAAGGTCTATGACAAGTTGTTAACTAGCCTGGGCTACACGAGATCATGCCTGAAGAAAATGGAGTTGTTCTATGTGGTGCTTTAAACTAACCTTGGTCCTTTGAGTAGAAGTTCCCATGAGTGTTGTGTCCATCTGTACATAATTTAGTTCCCTGGGGTCATAGTTGTTTAAGGAAAGTACTTCCCTATGAAGCAGAATTTAGATATTATTTTTTGACTGGTGCAAGCCTATGCCACAAAACAGAACAGCCCCAGTTAATTTTTTTTTGGCCTAGGATCCCATAAATAAGATCAATACCAACACCATTATTTCAATTATTTCTCTCCCTTTCTACTCACCACACCCATAAAAATCATAGTTTAAAAGCAACCTGCTTAAGATGGAGACATAAGTCCCTGCCCCAAATCCCAGAGTCCCATGGTGATGACTGAAGGATTCTAAATACAGGGGCAGGATGTGGAGGAAATGGTCAGTACTAGAAATCATATTAGGGAGGCGTAGAAATGTCAAGGACCTATTATCAAGCCATGATATGTTGCTGGGTTAGGATAAAGGATAACCAGTCTTCAAGGAACCTGGGAAGAAGTTGTCAAGGACAGACAAGTGGACTTCTCAGGTCAGTGGTAGGAGCTGCAGGTGAGGGTGTGTCAGATAGCTGATATGAGTCTTAAATTGAAAGGCATCTTGGAAAAAGACATGAGATCTTGGGGGTCGAAATGGTGTGGGTGGTATGGATATATTATAGGCATCCTGGTCTATTGGTGTTGATAAGATGAGCCAAAGGGCAGAACTTCCTGAGGGCTCCAGGGTAGTCCTGGAGAAAATGGGGACTCTCATGGGCCTTCAACATGATCTAGTGATGTCACATAGCTTTATTTTCTCTCTTTTGGCATTTAAACTGCTGGTCACAGAGATCAAAATTGCAGCTTTCCTCAGCTTTCCTCCATTACGTTTTGTTGGCCAAAACCATGGAGACAGAAATCTAAACTCTCTGTGCCAGACTCTGTGTTAGCTCTTGAGATATAGAAGTTTCTAATGTCTTAAGAATGCATACATCAAGGATATTATCACAAAGCTGAAAAGATCCAACATTAATACTGAGCTCCAGCTGCATGTAACACACCTGATATAAATGCTTCTTTTTCATTTTGATAAACATATATTTTATTTTTTATTGAAAATAGATTTCTTGCAGTTACTCTAAACTGAAAATTGCAGAGCTATTCCATGTCAGCAATCAGGACCACCTAGTTAAAAGAAATTAAGGAGAATGAAAGCGTGAGTTCAGTATCAACTTGTGAGTTCAAATTCTAAACCAATAAATGATGACCAATACAACTCATACCCTCAAAAGGAATAATCTGAAAGAAATAAGAAAAAAAAAACTTACAGAAAATCTCTGTTATTTTGCATTATCAATGAAATCAATCACGATATCAAATCAAAGAAAAAATAGCACAAGATCTGGGCTTTAAGAGAATAAGAACAGATAATAGAGAAATTCAAAGGAGAACACAAGTTGCCCATTGGTTAATGATTCTTTGGTGAGGATAAATACAGGCTTAGGAAAATTTCCAAGTTCTGGATGAAAGGATATAATTAAATGCACTTTGAGAACTGATAAAGGCAAGAATAACAAATCCTCAACTCAATACAAAAGGATTATACAGGACAAAACAGAACATGGTGGGGTGCAGAGGTGAATAAAAATAATGGGAGGGACTGAAGAGATGTGCAGTGGTTAAGAGCACTTGCTCTTCTTGTAAAGGCTCAAGTTCCATTCCCAGCATTCACATTTGACTGCTCATAGCCACAATTAACTCCAGCTCCAACAGATCATGTGTCATATATACAGATACACATATATGCACGTAATTAAGATAAAATAAATCTTTAAAAAATAATTGGAAAGTTTATGTGGACTGAAAAACCATGAATGTCAACATCATTGTCCTTCCAAATGCAGGAAGGCTTTTGAAATACTTGGCTAAATTTTTAAACCAAAATGAAATGAAGTGTTTTTATCAAGAACCCAGGAAATTAAAAATAGGGTATTGAATAGAGAGACTGTTGTCATTGGATTTGTCCAAAAATATAAATCTGGTATCTTATGCTTTGAGTGAAAAAAATAATCACAGATTCTGCTTACCTCTATTCATAGTAAAGGCATGGAAGGGCATTTAACATGAATGTTTGTAAAGATGTGTGGACTTTGCAGCTTTTTTAACATGGTCCCTTGAAGAAACACTTGAGTTGAATGAAAAAATTCAAATTGTCAAGAACTGAGGAGATGTGATATACAAATCTATCTTAATTAGTAAGACTTGGGACCATGCTCAGTTTCTGCAGTGGTTTGGATGAGAAGTGTCCTTCATAGACTCGGGGATTTGAACACTTGCTTCTCAGTTGCTACTGTTTGCAGAGGTTATGAATTCTTTAGGATATGGAGCCTTGATAAAGGAAGTATGTCATTTTGGGCAGACCTTGGGAGTGGATCTATTTCTTATTCTCTCCCTGTGTGTATGAAATGCGGTCAGCTAGGTTCCTGCTCCTGTCATGTCCTCTCCCACAATTATGGACTCTGTTCCACTGGAAACATAAGGCAAAATACACACTTTTCTTTCCAAAGTTACCTTTTGTCAGGGCATTCTGTCACAGCAACAAAAAAAGTAATTAATGCAGAAGTTGGAATGGAGAATGGTGATGGTGGTGATAATCTGACCACATGGCTTTTATTTGAGTGAAGTGATTTCTGCCTCTTATTTTGGATTTATTTTCCTTTTAAGTAAAGCCAAGTATAAATATGTATCCATCTGTTTCCTTATGTATTAATGTCTGTAATCATTTCACTTAACATTTGTGATAAATCTATTATGTTTTGGTAGTAGAAACTTAGATGATTTGACCTAACATATGTATGAATTTATTTATTCATTCATTTTGAAGTGGTATGGATTGAGCCCAGGGTTCTGTGCATGTTAGGTAAAGCTTAAGATGGTTTATACAACTTGAACGGTTCTTTATTATGACTTGAATATTTTCAGAAATGAGTAGTATACCTTTTAAAAAGATGTATGTGTATGTGGGTATATGTTTTAAAAGGAAACTTTTAAGAAAATTCAGAGGAAAGCATAGATATTTCCTCTGAAAATGTCCTGGTTTCTTCCATGTCTTGGTAATCATAAATAAATTTGCCCTAAACATTTTTGTGTGTATGTCTGACTCCTTTGTGTATACTATAATGAATAGATTGTGGGTCATATGGTAAGAGTCTGTTCAGCTTCCAAAGGGTTAATACCATTTTAAGTCTTGCCAGGAAGAATGAGTAAGCGTCCCCATTGCTCGCATCTAGAGTGGAGAGCACTTAGTAGGGCCTTAAGAATGGTTGTTTTACTTTGAGGAAGGGGATCTGAGATTTGGTATAAAGAGTGACAGCCCAGTGGATGGGTTCTGGACAAAATGAAGTGAAGAAATGATCCTAAACCATCCTTCTGACTCAGTCCCTCTGGACGTGTGATCGATAAGGGTCTTTAGCTAGCTGCTTGGAGAGTGATCAAATCATCCTGGCTTTGCTGAGTATCCCTAATATCGCTGTCCCAAGAAAGCATGCACTCTTTCCTATTTATGCTAACAGCATAACTCAGAAGGACAGTGCAGGTTTCCTCAGCTCTAGGACTCTTATCCTTCCTCAAGCCCCTTCAGATTTCTCTGCCTGCTCAGTTCACGATCCAATCTGATCTGAATGAAGTTTTGTTACTCTAAAACAACCTCTGCCCACAGACAAGAACCACCACACCATCCTTAACAGCTCTCATTGGAATAGAAGAGGCCATGTAAACTCAGACTCCTTACACTGCAGACATGGGGCCTTGTTCTGTAGGTTTTCATTATTTCTTGTTCTGAGTTTTCATTATTAGTTAAAAAAAAAAACCCACAAAACAAAACAAGAGAAGGAAGAGAAAATTGTTATCACCCCCTCAGGCACTTCTTATTTAAGGGGAAGTGGAACAGTAGGTGTAGACTCCATGGGAATTTGAAGCAGCTTTACTATTTATCCAAACTACCTTCCATCAAGAAAGCTAACCTTTGCCACTGATTTAATAACAGTCGTTGAGCTCAATTATGTAAACACTTGGCATTTGCGATTCTTCTGGAGTATGATTGAATTTTAAAGATGCCCTTTACAATACTAAGGATAAGATTGATCCTCCCATCTAGAAGCATAATACAATATCCGGTAAGATGTATGGAAGAAGACCTTTTCCTTTGAGATGTGTAGGCGACCTAATCTTTACCTCCAAATTATCAATTATAGGTAACTGTATGAAATAATGGATTTAGGCAGAGTCCGGTCTGCTGCAATGTGGCAAACTCCAGCTTTTGTACTTGGTATTTGTAAAGTTTGATGCATGTTGCCTTCTGGGATGGGGTATCTTTCAACAGGGATGAATTAAATACTGGGCTGTGTTGCTTCCTTCAGGGACTCTATGACAGTTGGGTTCTAGAGCTAAGATGTGCCAAAGGTCTATACATGATCCCTCATCCAGAGTGTTCTATAAAAATATCAACGTTTATTTTGAGACAAGGTCACTGTGTAGCTGTGGGTGGCCTCAAACTCATTACGTAGAACAGACTGGTTTGGAACTCACAGAGGTCTATCTGCCTCTACCTCCTAAGTGTTGAAATTAAAGATATGTGTGTTGGTTAATTTTTATGTCAACTTGACACAAAGCAAGACATATCTAGGAAGAATGGCTCTCAGTTGAAGAATTCCTACCATCAAATTTGCCTATAGATGAAGCTGTGGAGTGTTTTAACTAGTGATTTATGTAAAAAGGATCAGTCTGGTTGAGAAGTAACATTCATGAGCATGTGTAGTCCTGGGACAGCAGGTTAAGCAAGCCATGGTGAGCAAGCCAGTAAGCAGCATTCCTTGATAACCTCTGTTTCAGCTTTGCCTCCAGATTCCTTGCGTGTGTGCTCAACTTCCCTTCATTATGGGCTGTAAGCTGTAAGATGAAATAAACTCTTTCCTTTCCAAATTGTGTTTATCCTAGCAACAGAAACCAAATTAAGTTGTATTATGATGTCACAGTGGCCCAAAGAATATCAACTCTTAAGTGAAAACCACATAATTTCTTGCTCAGAAGCATGGTGAAAATGGGAGTTCAGAACTGTTGCAGATACCTTTGCATAAATTTGCCCCATTGTTCTGTGATAGAATGATGTCAAGAAAGAAAGCACCATCCACTGCCTTCTCACTGGAATGCAGATATCCTCTGATGTCTTGTTTCTTTTATGTGTATATGCAGATGTGTTACTGTTGAATAATACTAATTTTAAATTTTGAAGAATTTCTGTGCTGTTTATTTTAATTTTTGTTCCACGTTGTGCTCAAGATTATTTGTGTGCATGTCCCAACAAATATTAATTATACCTCTTTTGGTAACAGCCACTTAACAAGTGTGAGAAAATACTTCCTGGTACTGTGGTTTGTTTTTCTCTGATTTGTGATATTGATCATTTTTCATAGCAGGCATTTGTATATTTTGTTTCAAGAAATATCAACTTAAGTCTTTCTCTTGTGCCTTAATTGGGTACTATTCTTGCTGTTCTGTATATGGATATAGACAACATTGGGAAATATACTAATACCAGAAGGAATGTACCACATGTTGTTAGGTATGGAATCTAAAATTCTGGTTTTATAAGAGTAGAGGTTACCAAAGATAGGAAGGGTGTGGAGGTGGGAGAAGGGATGGATAACCAATATGTATAAATGCATGTATATTTATATGCTTGGATATTAACTCCTCATCATGTATTTGGCTTACCCATGATGTTTGATCTTCATGTTTGGCTATCTGCTTTGACACATGGCTTTTTAGTCTAAGGAACACTCTTAGGTCTGTTTCTGGTTGTTTTGGTTCTAGAGTCTTCCAAAATAATATTGCTCAGCTTTTCCCAGTATTTTTATAATATCAAACCTTAGATATTTGTTTTTAATAAATTTTATTTGTCTTTTAAATATAGTCTGAAGGGATAATTTCTTTTATCTAGCCCGGTTTATTTTTCTGTCTTTATATATGATTTTATTGGTTTATATTCATTGTATATAGTGATGGGTTTCATACCAGAATTCCATGTGCTTGGACCATATTTACCCTCCTTTTCATCTTTCCCCCTATGTTCTCATCCATTCCTCTAGGTATCCTCATTTCTACTTTTATTTCTTATCTATAGTCCATGAAAGATGTAGGGTCCAGAATGAGAGAAAACATGTAATATTTGTTTTTCTGTGTCTGACTAAATTCATACAATATAATGATCTCTAGTTGCATCCCTCTTTTCTGAAAGTGGTATAATCTCATTCTTCACAGCTGCAATAAGCTCCACTTATTTTATTCATTTTTCTTCAATTGGACTTTTAAGATGATTCCATGCCTTGGCTTTTATGATAAGTTCTACAGTTAATGTAGGTGCATAGTTATCTCTACGGTTGTTCACTTAGCATCCTTCAAGTATGCATCCAGACATGAAATCATGAGTTGTACAGTATTTCTCTTGGAGATTTTTTGGGGGAACCTCTATTCTGATTTCTATAGGGTTGGACTACATTATGTTCTCCCAAGATGTGTGTAAGATTCCCTTTTCTTCATATCCTCACCAGCATTTGTTCTTATCTGCTTTCTGAAAGACAGATTTTTTTTTTGTTTTTTGTTTTTTTTTTTTTTTTTGTTTTTGGTTTTTTTGTATTTGGTTTTTTTCGAGACATGGTTTCTCTGTGTAGCCCTGGAACTCTATAGACCAGGCTGGCCTTGAACTCAGAGATCCGCCTGCCTCTGCCTCCCAGAGTGCTGGGATTACAGGTGTGCGCTACCACCGTCCAGCAAGACAGATGTTCTTACTGGGGTGAGACAGTATCTCAATGTTGTTTTCTCTGATGGAGAAAGATGGAACCATTTTTGACCATTAGTATTTTATAGTTTTTTAACTATTTGTTCATTTCATTAGCTCAGTTATTGGATTGTTTGGGTTTGAGGTATTACAATTTTGGTTTTGTATGTTTGTATGTTTGTATTTGTTTGTCAGATGTGTAACTAGCAAGACACATTTACTCATCCCATAGACAGTCTCTTCTCCTGTTGATTGTCTTCTTTGCTATGTAGAAGCGCTTTAACTTCCTTGGCTTTATTCTCAGAACTCTTACAAGTCCTTTTCAGAAAGCCATTGCCCAAGCCTCTGTCTAGAAGTGTTTCCTCTCTTTTAGAGTTTCTGGTCTTATATCAAGTTTTTTTTATCTGTTTTTAATTGATTTTTATATGAAGTAAGAGATATAGGTTTAGTTTCTCTTTATCTACATGTAGATTTCTAGATTTCCTAGCACCAATTGCTGAAGATGCTGTATTTTCTCTAATTTGAACACTTTTGTCAAAAATAAGGTGGTTATAGCATATGTAGTTAGTAGGCTAATTTCTGGATACCTCCAGCCTCCAACAGTGTCATCTGGGTTCTTTTGTGCTTCCATGTAAACTTTATGTTCTTTTTCCATTTCTAAGAAGAACACTGGAATTTCTATGGGGTAATCATTTAGACATTATGTGTTCTTGCCACCTTTGTGAATAACCCAATGGTTGTAAATACTCAATTCTGTTTCTGTGATCTCTGTTTTGTTGAACGGTGCACATGTTTCTGCTCCAGTATTTTTCTGTTTCTTTTTTTCTTTTATTGCATATTTTCTTCATTTACATTTCAGATATTATTCCCTTTCCAGGTCTACCCTCTAGAACCCTCTATCCCATCCCCCCTCACCCTGCCTCTATGAGGGTAGTCCCCCCACCCACTCACCCACTCCTGCCTTCCCACCCTGGTATTCCTCTACACTGGGGCATCGAAACCCCTCGAGCCCAAGAGCCGCTCCTCCCACTTATGTTCAATAAGGCCATCCTCTGCCACATATGTGGCTGGAGCCATGGGCCCCTCCATGTGTACTCTTTGATTGATGGTCCTGTCCCCAGGAACTCCAGGGATCTGGCCAGTTGGCACTGTTACTCACTCACATGGGACTGCAAACCCCCTTAACTCTTTCAGTCTTTTCTCCAACTCCTCCATCAGGGACCCCACACCCAGTCCAATGGTTGGCTGAGAGCATCCACCTCGGTATTTTTCAGGCTCTGGCAGAGCCTCTCAGGAGACAGCCACATCAGGCTCCCTTCAGCGAGAGCATCCAAGCATCTATAATAGTGTCCAGGTTTGGTAACTGTATATGGGATGGATCCCCAGGTGGGGCAGTTTCTGGATGGCCTTTCCTTTAGACTCTGCTCCAAACTTTGTCTCCATATTTCCTCCTGTGAGTATTTTACTCCCCCTTCTAGGAAGCACGGAAGTATCCGCACTTTGGCCTTCCTTCTTCTTGAGCTTCATATGGTCTGTGAATTGTGTCTTGGGTATTCTGAACTTTTGGGCTTTTAATCCACTTCTCAGTGAGTGCATACCAGTGTGTTCTTTTTGTGACTGGGTTACCTCACTCAGGATGATATTTTCAAGTTCCATCAATTTGCCTGCAAATTTTATGAAGTCATTGTTTTTAATAGCTGAGTAGTACTCCATTGTATAAATGTACCACACTTTCTGTATCCATTCTTCTGTTGAGGAACATCTGGGTTGTTTCCAGCTTCTGGCTATTATAAGTAAAGCCATTATGAACATAGTGGAGCATGTGTCCTTATTACATGTTGAAGCATCTTTTGGATATATGCCTAGGAGTAGTATAGCCGGGTCCTCAGGTAGTACTATGTCCAGTTTTCTGAGGAACCACCAGATTAATTTCCTGAGTGCTTGTGGTTGTACAAGTTTGCCCTCCCATCAACAATGGAGAAGTAGTCCCCTTTCTCCACATCCTTGCCGGCATCTGCTGTCACATGACTTATTGATCTTTGCCATTCTGACTGGTGTGAGGTGGAATATCAGGGTCATTTTGATTTGCATTTCCATCATGACTAAGGATTTTGAACATTTCTTTAGGTGCTTCTTAGCCATTCAAGTTTCCTTGAGAATTCTCTGCTTAACTCTGTTCCCTATTTTTACTAGGGTTATTTGACTCTCTGGAGTCTAACCTCCTGAGTTCTTTGTGTACATTGGATATTTAGCCCTCTATAGCATGTAAGATTGGTAAAGATCTTTTCCCAATATATTGGTTGCTGTTTTGTCCTATTGACAGTGTCCTTTGCCTTACAGAAGTTTGCAATTCTATGAGGTCCCATTTGTTGATTCTTGATCTTAGCACATAAGCCATTGATGTTCTGTTCAGGAACTTTCCCCCTGTGCCCATGTGTTTGAAGCTTTTCCCCACTTTCTTTTCTATTAGATTAAGTGTATCTGATTTTATGTGTAGGTCATTGTTCCACTTGGACTTGAGCTTTGAACAGGGAGATAAGAATGGATCAATTTGCATTCTTCTACATGTTTACCACCAGTTGAACCCGCACCATTTGTTGAAAATGCTCCCCCTACTGGATGGATTTAGCTCCTTTGTCAAAGATCAAGTAAACATAAATGTATGGGTTCATTTCTGTGTCTTCATTTTTTTTTAATTTATTGATATATTTATTTACATTTCAAATGATTTCCCCTTTTCTGAACCCCCACTCCCAGAAAGTCCCATCAGTCCCCTTCCCTCCCCCTGTTTTCCCACCCAACCCTTCCCACTTCCCTGTTCTGATTTTGCTCTATACTGCTTCACTGAGTCTTTTCAGAACAAGGGGCCACTCCTCCGTTCTTCTTGTACCTCATTTGATGTGTGGATTATGTTTTGGGTATTCCAGTTTTCTAGATTAATATCCACTTATTAGTGAGTGCATACCATGATTCACCTTTTGAGTCTGGGTTACCTCACTTAGTATGATGTTCTCTAGCTCCATCCATTTGCCTAAGAATTTCATGAATTCATTGTTTCTAATGGCTGAATAGTACTCCATTGTGTAGATATATACCACATTTTTTGCATCCACTCTTCTGTTGAGGGATACCTGGGTTCTTTCCAGCATCTGGCAATTATAAATAGGGCTGCTATGAACATAGTAGAGCATGTATCCTTATTACATGGTGGGGAATCCTCTGGGTATATGCCCAGGAGTGGTATAGCAGGATCTTCTGGAAGTGAGGTGCCCAGTTTTCGGAGGAACCGCCAGACTGATTTCCAGAGTGGTTGTACCAATTTGCAACCACACCAGCAGTGGAGGAGGGTTCCTCTTTCTCCACACCCTCTCCAACACCTGCTGTCTCCTGAATTTTTAATCTTAGCCATTCTGACTGGTGTAAGGTGAAATCTCAGGGTTGTTTTGATTTGCATTTCCCTAATGACTAATGAAGTTGAGCATTTTTTAAGGTGTTTCTCTGCCATCCGAAGTTCTTCAGGTGAAAATTCTTTGTTTAACTCTGTACCCCATTTTTTAATAGGGTTGTTTGGTTTTCTGGAGTCTAACTTCTTGAGTTCTTTATATATATTGGATATTAGCCCTCTATCTGATGTAGGATTGGTGAAGATCTTTTCCCAATTTGTTGGTTGCCGATTTGTCGTTTTGATGGTGTCCTTTGCCGTACAGAAACTTTGTAATTTTATAAGGTCCCATTTGTCAATTCTTGATCTTAGAGCATATGCTGTTGGTGTTCTGTTCAGAAACTTTCTCCCTATACTGATGTCCTCAAGGGTCTTCCCCAGTTTCTTTTCTATTAGCTTCAGAGTGTGTGGCTTTATGTGGAGGTCCTTGATCCATTTGGATTTGAGCTTAGTACAAGGAGACAAGGATGGATCAATTCGCATTCTTCTGCATGCTGACCTCCAATTGAACCAGCACCATTTGTTGAAAAGGCTATCTTTTTTCCATTGGATGTTTTCAGCCCCTTTGTCGAGGATCAAGTGGCCATAGGTGTGTGAGTTCATTTCTGGATCTTCAATCCTGTTCCATTGATCTGCCTGCCGGTTACTGTACCAATACCATGCAGTTTTTAACACTATTGCTCTGTAGTATTGCTTGAGGTCAGGGATACTGATTCCCCCAGAATTTCTTTTGTTGCTGAGAATAGTTTTAGCTATCCTGGGTTTTTTGTTATTACAGATAAATTTGATAATTGCTCTTTCTAACTCTGTGAAGAATTGAGTTGCGATTTTGATGGGTATTGCATTGAATCTGTATAGTGCTTTTGGCAAAATGGCCATTTTAACTATATTGATCCTGCCGATCCATGAGCATGGGAGGTTTTCCCATTTTTTAAGGTCTTCTTCCATTTCCTTCTTCAGAGTCTTGAAGTTCTTGTCATACAGATGTTTGGTAAGAGTCACCCCAAGATACTTTATACTGTTTGTGGCTATTGTGAAGGGGGTCATTTCCCTAATTTCTTTCTCAGCCTGCTTATCCTTTGAGTATAGGAAGGCCACTGATTTGCTTGAGTTGATTTTATAACCTGCTACTTTGCTTGATCTACTTGCCTGCCACTGTACCAATTACCATAACTTTGTAGTAGATTTTGGAATTAGGTAGGATGTATTTGGCTTTGTTTCTCTTAAATTTGCTTTGAATTTATGACATAAAAACATGAAAATTTCCTGTTCAACATGATGCTACATAATGCTCTGACATCATAAGCTGCCTTCCAGGTTCTGAGTTCTGAGATCACAGATTCCACTACTAGGCCTTGCTAGGTATTTATTTTACAGATTCTTATGATGACCTAAAGGGAATGAGATTTGTCTGGTAGTTGGAGAGTGAGACGAACAAACAATGGTATGTGTGTGGAAAAAATCTTTGCTTGCTTCTGCCTCTTCTGTTAAGCCTTGGGTAGACTTCCAGAGAAACACTCTTGGTACCAGCTTTTGTTCTAGTTTGCTTTCAGTTGCTGAGATAAAAACATTCTGACAGAAGGTGACTTAGGGAAGGAAAGGATTCCTTTGGCTTATATGTCCAGGTTGCAGTTTATTTTTTGAAGAAGTTCAAGGCTTGGACTTAGACAAAATCTTGAAGCAGAAATCATGGAGGAATACTATTTGTTGGCATGCTTGTTCATTCATGCTTGATAACTAGCTTTCTCATATAGTCTACGACCATGGGACCATCAGTAGTCTGCAAGACCCTCCCACATCAATTAGCAAGTAAGACGAACCGACCATGGACAGGCCCACAAGCCCTTCTGTTCTGAGCAATTTTGCCACTGATACTCCCTTCTCAGGTGACTCCAGGTTGTGTCAAGGTGACATCTGAAGATGACTGGACAGTTATAGATATGTCTGAAGAAATAGAGATTTGAATTAATTCTTCACTGGTAGATCAAAACCAAAAATGAGTTCATGAGGATTTAGAGAGAAAGAGCAATTGCATATCACTTAGTTATTAGCTGGAAGTCTTGTGCAAGAAGACTCAGCTGGAAGACTGCCAGGGCTGTTGAAGGGAAGTCATGACAAAGACCTTAGATTCACCTCCCAAAGCTCCTCAAAGTACTTTCTCTGATATTTTCCCTTTCATGTAGCTACCTCTTCACATGAAGCATTTTAAAATCACTTAAGCATTAACTCATTTGGATCTCATGGAAATATAATGGATAGTTAATAAAATTATTTCTCCCCAAAGTCAAGGAAATAAAAGTCTACATTTAACAAAGTTATAGTATTTCCTTGGGAATACAATGAGTTCATGCCACCATTCAATATCCCAACATCCTCTTTCTTCTTCAGTTTTTCAGGTTATGCCCATGTATTTTCAGATCAGGAAATGGAGCTGTAAGAAAAAAAAATGGGCCTCACTCTGGGTTTGTTCCCAGCACTGGAAGTACTGACAAGTCTTGAATGTTCTAAAATTTCATAGAAATGGAATCCTAAGAGAAAATACAAGTAGTGCTACAAACCAGTGTGGTTTTCAGGAATGAATGGCGTGCATAATGTATCTAGACTAGCACATTACAAGTATCCGATTTCCCATTGCTGAATCTCCCCTGTCCTCTCTCCACCATACTCACAACAACTAAAGAGAATATTTAGTGTGTCAGGTGTATTGATAGTGCAAACTCTTTCTCCATGACCTCCATGGAAACGGACCACTCCTTCATACGTCTGAGTCCTTGAGTTATCACTCAACTAGCTGTTCACTTTATTGAGATGTTCACTGTCCGGTCAGATGTTTAGACTTTGGCTAGATACCCACTAGATGTGCTGTGCTGTGTGCACAGGATTTCCAAATTGAACAGATTCAAAAAAATATTATCTGTGAGAACTGATTTGATACCCCCCTTTTTACCCAAGAAAACAAATGCAATAATAGATCTATCTGACTGTAAATATTATCTAAGTATGTCCTTTAAAAGCCAAAGGAATGTCAGATGCAATTTATTTTCTACCAGTGCAAGCTGAGACATTAAGTGGCAATTCTACTTCCATTAGCTAATTCTGGCAAATACGCAACTGTTTAAAGGTGCTGTCGATCGCTGGGCACAATTAAGTATTTGTACCGAGGCCTTATTAAATTACCCTTTTCAAGTAGGTGTAATAAACTAGGAAGTCACTATACAGATTTTCACGGGGAAAGTCAGATCAGTATGGAATTTATCTAGGGAGAATTTACTTCCCTGTCGAATAGACTTGGTGCTTTGACCAAACAAATGCTAATTCCTTTGCAATTTTTTTGGAGGCGTTAAGAAACTGTAAAGAAAAAATTCCTGTGAATATAATTGTCATGATCTGTAATATTACAGAGACAACTTTAAAATTTGGAATGTCTTTCAATAACAAAATCTATTTTATTTTTAACCAAGAATGTTACCCTGAAGAGAGGATTTCTAACCTTTCCACCCAAAGCTGATATTTTCCCAAGACATTAAGATTCCTAACAGGGCTATTGAATAAATGGGTGGAAGAGGAGGTGGATGGAAGTGAAGGTCAAATTAGGCCATAGAGTAGATTCTTAGGCAGACAGTGTAGAAGACTTTGAGAGCTGTGAGAAGATGCTTCCTTCTGTGTCTACAGAGCCAATGTTGACCAGAAAGTTCTGGTCTAGCCACTCATTGATTTCTCTTTCTCATTCCTCATTGGGTGTAATTCCTATCATAACTCTTAGCAGTGGTTATGTCATTCTAGGACATTAACTTCTAAGGGCGGGGTGCTTGGAGGTTAAAAGTGCTTATCACTCTTGCAGAGGACTTGGATTCAGTTCCCAGCATCCACAGGGAACCTCACCATTGCCTGTAGCGCCAGTTGAAGAGAATCCAGTGTCCTCTTCTGACCTCCATAGGTTCTGGCACACACTTGGTGTACAAAGTACACTCAGGCACACATACATAAACAAGATAAAATGAACACGTTCTCTCTCATGTCTCCCCTTTTCTACTCTGTGTGTGACTTTGCCTTTCATAACTGTGTCTTCCTAATTCTGAGTTTCTACCAGTCTGCTTCATTCCTGGTGTCACATCAGCAATTCCCAGTTTAATTGGAATGACCCAATGCTTTAGAAATTCTTTTCACAGAATGCACATTGTTGTAGATTCTGCTGCTTGTCTGGCTTTGTGGATGACTCCCTGTACTTCTCATTGGTCTTTGTGTAGTCTTCTTTCTAGAAGCCACCAGAGGAATGCATTAGCTTTTTACCACACCATTGTGGAAAACACAATTTTTGAAAGGGTTACATCAAAAGGACAATTATATAGCAAGACTTGAACTTGAGATATTTCTGGGAGCTCCTTTAAGGAGTTGTGACACCTCAATTTGTCTCTTCTGAAAACTTTCAATTGTTATATATAGAGCTAGTAGATGGTAAGTGAATTTTGTAGGCTTTCCTTTTTTTATATAATTAATTCTGACTACAGTCCTTTTCCTCCTACGCCTCCGAGATTCTCCCTACCCCATTGCCCATCCAGATTCTTACCCTTTCTGTCTTTCTTTAGAAAACAAACTAGCATCTAAGGGATAATAATAAAATAAGAAAAAATAAAACAAGGCAAACGAAATAGAATTGGAGAAAACAACCAAACAAGAAAAAAAAATCCAAAGAAAAAGCACAAGAAATGCATATAGACTTAAAGACACATTTGCATCCATACACACAGGAGTCCTCTACAAACACAAAACTGGAAGCTATAACAAGAAGCCCCAATTTTACATTATGAGACAAAAGGCCCCCAAAGATGCTGTTGACAATGGCCATCTACTGCTAGGCATGGACCTATCCTTAAGAGTGATTTGTTTTCCAAGGGAGACTCCCTTGGATAAAACTAATTTTTCATTTGCTAATGGTAATCAACTAGAGATAGCTTTTGGGTTATGAATGGTAGCATGTGTCCACCTCTTTCAGTTTTAGGATCCCATCTGTGCAGACCTGTGCTGGCCATATGCATGCTACCACAATCTCTATGAGTTTATATATCCACCAGCCCTGTTTTATCTAGAAGGTCTTGAATTTCTGGTGTCCTACACACCCTCTGACTCTTATACTCTTTCCACCTCTTCTTCCACAGAACTCCCTGAGGGGAGAACTTGATGTAGAGCTCTCTTTTAGGCATGCCTGTACCAAGGTCTCTACTCTCTGCATATTGTCACTCCGTGTGTCTCTGTGCTTGTTCTAATCTGCTGCAAAAGGACACTTCTCTGATGATGGCAGAGCAAGGCACAATGAGTACAGCAGAATGTCATTAGAAGTCATTTTATTGTTATGTTTCTTTAGCAGAACAGTTTTATTTGGTTTTCTCTAGATCCCTGGCCTATTTAGTCTCATGTTCTTGGTCACCCAAGCAGCCTTGGGTATGGGTTCCATCTCACTGAGTGAGCAAATCAAATCAGATGTTGGTTGGTTACTCAACAAGCTTTGTGCCACTAGTGCACCAGTGTTTCTTGCAGGTAGGTCATCATTGTAGATCGTTGTCTCCTTTGTTAAGACACCAGCTTGATTTCTCAGTGTTTAATAATTGTATATATGTTGTCTTCAACAATAGGGCTTTACTGTCAGTTTGTAGAGAGCAAACAATAGCCTTGGCAATAGCCTGGGTTATTTTGTGATGCCCATGGAATCCTTTTGACAAAACTCTTGATTATATGTAACTTATTCCTGTACAGTAAGTTTAATTTGGTGACAAGAGGTGTCTAGATGGGGCCCTGCCTCCCCTGTTATTCAGTGACTTCATTTGATTACCTTTTTATATGTAATTTAAGAAGCTTCTGTGTATTAGGTTCACATACAACCTTCAAATGACTTTAGTGTTTGTTGTCCCTCACCATATTCCTTTTCTTGCTCCTCTCATCCCCCTTCCTTTATGCTTCATCCTCCTGCTCCAGTTTCCTCACCCTCTTCATCCATAACTATCTATTGCATTTCTATTTCCTAGGTAAAATCATCCCTCAACCTCTGTGGTTACATGAATTGTAGATTTCGTATTAGTACTTAACAGCTAATGTCCACATATAAGCAAATACTATCTATCTGTCTGTCTGTCTGTCTGTCTCTCTGTCTGTCTATCTAATCTGTCAATTTACCTGTAAATAATACATTGTGTAAATGTACCACATTTTAACCTTATTTTTATTAGATATTTGCTTTATTTACATTTCAAATGGTGTCCCCTTTCCTCATTACCCCTCTGAAAACCTTCTATCCCTTCCCCCTGCTTGCCACCCCCTCCCACACTTTCCTGACCTGGAATTCTCCTGGAATGTCCCTGGGGCATTGAACCTCTACAGAACCAATGGATTCTCCTTTCATTAATGTTTGACCAGGCCATCCTCTGCGACATATGTAGCTGGTGTGTACTTTTTGGTTGGTAGTTTAGTCCCTGGGAGCTCTGGGGGTACTGGTTGGTATATATTATTGTTCCTCCTATGGGGCTGCAAACCTCTTCAGCTCATTGGGTCCTTTCTCTAGCTGCTCCACTGGGGACCCTGTGCTCAGTCCATTGGTTGGCTGTGAGCCATGGGCATTACTACATTTTCTTAACCTATGTATTTGTTGATAGGCTCCTAAACTGCTTCCAATTTCTGACTATTAGGAAGAAGGAATCAGTGACTATCAGGGAATATGTCTGAACAAGTGTCTTTTAGTAAGATCATGCATCTTTTGGCATATGTGATGGATCTTGAAATAGATTGATTCCTGGCCTCCTGAGGAATGAAGACACTGATTTCCATAGTGACTGCACAAGTTGGACCTCTCACCAGGAATAAATGAGTGTTCCCCTTTCTCCACATTCTCCCAATCATGAGCTGTCACTCTTTGGTTGATCATGGCTATTCTGATTGGTTGATCTTGGCTATTGTGATTGGCATAAGATGAAATCTCAAAGTAGTTTCGATTTGCACTTCCCTGATGACTAAAGGTGTTGAACATTTCTTTGTTTCTTGGTCATTTAAGTTTCTTTTTTTGAAAATTCTGTTTAAATCTGTGCCCCTGATATAAACCTAATTATTTTTCTTTCTCCCTGCCCCCAGGACAGAGTATCACAATGTAGATCTGGCTTTCCTGGAACTCACTATGTAGACCAAGCTGGCTTTGAACTTCTAGAGATCCACCTGCTTCTACCTCACAAGTGCTGGGATTAAAGGCACACAGAACTCTACCTACTGATGAGTACTGTTTTTAGTAATGCTATATTTATTGAGTTCTTTATATTTTTAGGTATTATCCCTCTATTAGATGTATAGTTTGTAGCAAGATTTTCCCATTCTGTGGGCTGTCACTTTTCTGAATGACAATGTAATTTGCCTTACATAAGCTTTTCAGTGTCATGAGGGCCCATTTATTAATTGTTGATCTTAGTGTCTGTGTTAAAAGTGTTCTGTTCAGAATTTTTCTGTGCTAATGAGTTCAAGACTATTCCCCACCTTTTTATCAGATTCAGTGCATCTGTCCTTATGTTGAGGTTTTGATCCATTCAAACTTGTGTTTTGTGCAGGGTGATAAGTACAGACCTAATTGCATTCTTTTACATGCAGCCATCTAGTTTGACCAGCACTCTTCACAGACAATGCTGTCTTTTTTCCCCAGTAAGTATATTTGGCTTCTTCATAAAAAAAATCAGGTGTTCATAGATGCATAGACCTATTTTTGGGTTTTTAATTCTATTCCATTGATCAACAAGTCTCATTTTGTGACAAAGCTATGCTGTTGTTTTTTTAGTACTCTCCTTCTGTATGTAGTACAATTTGAGATCAGAGATGGTGATACCTGTAGCAGTTCTTTTATTACTTGGGGACTCTTATAGGTATCCTGTTTGTTTGTTTTTTCCATTTTTGTGTGTGTGTGAAGCTAAAATGTGGCCTTTCAAGTTCTATGAAGAATTGTGTTGGTATTTGATAGGGAACGTACTGAATCTGTAGATTGCCCTTGGTAGCATGACCATTTTTTTTCTATGATAATCTTACTGATGCATGAGCATGTGAGATCTTTTCATCTTCTGATCTCCTCTTCAATCTATTTTTTCAGAGTCTTAAAGTTTTTGCTATGCAAGTCATTCACTTGCTTGGTTAGAGTTATTTTGAGATATTTTATGTTCTATGAGGGTATTGTAAAAAGTGTTACTTCTCCATTTGTCATTTGTATATTGGAATGTTACTGACTTTTGTGTGTTAATTTTATATTGCATAACATTGCTAAAAGTGTTTGTCAGCTGTAGGAATTTCCTGGTGGAAAGTTTGTGGTTACTTATGTATACTATTATATCATTTACAATAGCAGTACTCTGACTTCTTCCCTTTCTATTTGTATCCCCTTGATCTCCTTTAGTTGTATTATTGCTCTAGCTACAACTTTAGGCACTATATTGAATACATATGGAGAGCCTCGATAACCTTGTCTCATTCCTTATTTTAGGGAAATACTTTGAGTTTCTCTCCATTTAAGCTGATTTTGGCTATAATTGCTGTCAATCACCTTAATTATGTTGACATACATCCTTTTTATCTCGAATCTCTCTAGGCCTTTTATCATGAAGAGGTGTTAAATTTTGTCAAAGGCATTTTCTTCATCTAATTAGATGACCACATGGTTTATGTCTTTCTGTCTATTTATGTGGTGGATTACATTTGTGTATGCTGAATCATTCCTGCAACTCTGGGATGAAGCCTACTTGATCATGTACATAATCATTTTGATGTGCTCTTGGATTTGGTTTGCAATTATTGTATTGAGAACTTTTTGCATCTATGTTCATAAGGGAAATTGATCTATAATTCTCTTTTTATTTGTTCAGTATTTATGTAGTTTAGGTATCAGGTTAACTGGTCTCATAAAAAGAATTGCACAATGTTCCTTCTGTTTCATCTTGTGGAATACTTTGAGTAGTATTTGCATTAACTCCTCTTCTAAAGTCTGGTAGAATTTTGCACTAAAATCTTCTGGCCCTGGGTTCTTTTTTTGGGGGGGGGGTTGGTAGATTTTTAATTGCTATTTCTTTTTCACTAGGATTTATAGCTCTGTTTAAATTTCTTATATGATCTTGAATTAACTTTGGCAAGTGGTGTATATTGAGATGTTTTTGATTTTTTAATTTAATGAAGTACAGTTTTTAAAAGCACACTCTTGTATTTCTCTAGATTTCTTTGGTGTCTGTTTTTATGTTCCCCCTTTCCTCTCTAATTTTGGGTCATCTATCTCTGCCTTTTAGCCAGTTTAGCTAAAAGTTTGCTAATCTTACTGAATTTCTCAAAGAACTAATACTTTGTTTTATTCTTTGTATTGTTGTTTGTTTGCTTCCATTTTATTGTTTTCATTTTATTGTTTTTTATTGTTTGATTATTTCTTGCTGTCTATTCTTTTAGGGTGCTATTTCTTCTTTTTGTTCTAAAGTTCTAAGGTGCTAAGTTATAAACTAAACTACTGATAAGTTACTAAAATGAGATCTTTCCAATATTTTAATGTAGGCACTTAGTACTATCAACTTGCCTCTTAGACCCATCTTCTTGCATCCCTCTACGTTTGGATATGTTGTGAATTCACTTACATTGAATTTTAGAAAGTCTTTAATTTGTTTTTCTGTCTTGACACATTTTCAGCCAGCAGTGACTTGTTAGTTTCAGTGAGTTTCTAAGATTTCTGTTGTTGATATCCAGTTTTAATCTGTGGTGCTCAGGATGCAGGGTGTTGTTTCGGTTTCCTTATATCTGTTGAGATTTGTATTGTGGTCACGTATGTGCTCAACTTTAGATAAAGTTCCATGAGGTGCTGAGAAGAAAGGATATTATTTTGTATGAGATATTTTGTAAATATGTTAGGCCTATTTGGTTTATGACATCCAGTGTATGTCTCTTTAGTATTTATTTTGTCTGGATGGCCCATCTATTGCCAAACTGTGTGAGTGTTGATATGTGACTTAAGATGTAGTATTGTTTCTTTTATGAAATTGGATGCTCTTGTGTTTGGTTCATTACTGTTAAGAAATGCAATATCCTCCTGGTGGATTTTTTTCTTTGCTGTGTATATAGTGTACTCCCCTATCTCTTCTGACTAGTTTGGTTTTAAGTCTATGTTATCAGATATTAAAATGACTACATCAGCTTACTTTTTGGATCCATTTGCTTGTAATATCTTTTCCCATCTTTTTGTCCTGAGGTGCTATTTATTCTTAATATTAAGGTTTGTTTCTTGGATTCTATGGGAGGATGGGTCCTAGGTTTTGAATCCATTTTTGTTAATCTATTTCTTTTAAGTGGTAAATTGAAACTATTGATGTTGAGAGTTATCAATGAGCAGTGTTTGTTGATTCCCATTATTTTATTGTTATGGTGTGTCCTCCCCCTCGTCTTTTGACTTTGTGGACTAATACTATTTATTCTTTGCGGTTTTTTTTTTTTTTTTTTTTTTTTTGAGATGTGGTTAACCTTTTCAGGTTGAAAATTTCCTTCTAGTTCCTTTTGTATAGCTGGATTTGTAGACAGATAGTGTTGGTTTGTTTTTTTTTTTTTGTTGTTGTTGTTGTTTTTGTTTCTTTAAATCATAGAACGCTTTTTACTTTTCCATGTATTGTGTAATTGAAAGTTTTTCTGAATATAGTAGTATGGGTTGACATTCATTGTCTCATAGAGTTTGTAGAACATCTATTCAGTCCCTTTGGTTTTTAAAGCCTTCATTGAAAAGTCAGGTGCGATTCAAAAGGTCTGCTTTTATGTGTTACTTGGTCTTTTCTCTTGCAGCTTTTAATATTCTTTCTTTGCTATATAGATTTAGTGTTTTGATTAATATGTGCCAGGGTGATTTTATTTTCTGGTCCAGTCTCTGGATGCTTTTTTAAGTTGGAGAAATTTTTTTCTATGGTTTTCTTGGAAATAGTTCTCTGCCTTTGTCTGTGCTCTCTTTTCCTTCCTTAAATTTGGTCTTTTCTCAGTGTCCCAGATTTCCTGGATGTCTTCTGCCTCGGCTATTGTTTTTTTTTTATTATTACATTCAACATTTTCCATGACTGGAGCATTCATTTCTTCTATCTTGTTTAGAGAGACTTGCCTCTAAGCTTTCTGCTGGGTTCCTAAATTGGACATTTCCAGTTTCTCTCAGGTTGAGGTTCTTTACTGATTCTACTTTTGCTTGAAAGTCTTGAGGTATTTTCTTTATTTTATTCCACTGTTCCTTTGTGTTTCTTTAGATTTCTTTAATGCATGTATTCATTTCCTTTTTAAAGATCTCTAAAGTATTCATATAGCCTATTCTGAAGTCTTTGACTTATGTTTTAGTTGCATGGCATTTCTTATGGTCTAGTGCAGTAGGGTTGCTGATCTCTGGTGGAGACATTTTTTCATGGGAGTTATTGATTGTGATTTTACAGTGACATCTAGGTATCTGTGTTGGGATGATATTAACTCTAGGTTATTGATAGGGAAGCTGGAGATAGGGGATTATGATATTAACTATAGGTTATTTGGTCTTGCCATTTTTTGGGGGGTGGGTGTTCTATGCTATGGTCTCTTTTGCTCTCTCTGGTTCTTAAGAAAGTGTGGTGGCTGTAGGCTGCATGGTCCCGAATAGGACTGAGATCTTGCCAGGTGTGGTTACTGTGCTTTCCAGATAAAGTGTGGCACGGGAAGGTTACAGTTAGGGATGGAGAGGGACTAGAGGGGGTCCACAGGAGGGAGGAAAAGAGGGCATGTCACCAGGAACTGCTGAGTCCCCTGAGAATTTGACCAGATAGGGAAGAGAGGCCTCAGCAGATAGTCTGCTAAAGCGCTGGGGATGAGACTTGGAACTGGATTTTGGGGAGAGGAGGGAGAGGGAAGATCTAAAGATCACTTACCTGGCTTTTCCAGCCAGCATGGTGAGTGCTTTCTCAGGGTGTATCTATAAAGTTGGTGACCAAGATAAAAGGGATTGGGGGAAAGAGGGTGGCTATAGGAGGAGATCGGAGTGGTGATCCCCTGGAGATGGGGCCAGAGAGGTGGTCTGCCCCCTCTGGGTAACAACCCACTCTGGCATATCAAGTTACTGCAGAACTAGGTGTGTCCTCTCCCTTAAATATGCTTCCTTCTTTTAATTTTGTTTTAAATTTAGCATACAAAATAGTGGGTCACATTATCACATTTCTCTCTCCAGAAACTCTTGACTTCTCACACAGTGAATGAGTCAAAGGTGAGAACATGTTTTCATTTTGATTTTTTCCCCAAAAGATTTATGTATGTATGTATGTATGTATGTATGTATGTATGTATGTATATGAGTGTTGCCTGCACCACTTGTGTGCAGTTCCTATGGGTACCAGAAGAGGGCATCAGATACCCTGGAGCTGGAGTTATTGATGGTTGGTTGAGAGGTTTTTTGTTTTGTTTGTTTTGTTTTTTATTGAGTATCTTCTTCATTTACCTTGCTGATGGTAAAACCGTTCCCAATTTCCCCCCTCCCAAAAGCCCCCCTCCCCAAAGATTCCCAACTCCTCCTCCCACCCCCTGCCTCCATGTATATGCCCCTCTACCTGACACACTCCCACCTTCCCCCACCCCCACCACCCCCAGTTGGTTTCCTTTTGTTGGGGCTTCTATTGAGCCTTTACCTGACCAAGGACCACTCCTCCCACTGATGCCCAACAAGACATTCCTCTGCCATATTTTTGGCTGGAACCATGTTGTACCCCTTGGTTGATGGTTCAGTCCCTGGGAGTCTTGGGGTGTCTGGGTGGCCGAAGTCATTGTTCTTCCCATGGGGCTGTAAACCCCTTTAGCTCCTCTGGACCACCCTCCAGATCCTCCATTGGGGACCTCTAGCCCAGCCCAATTGTTGGTTGCTAGCATCTGCCTCTGTATGTGTAAGGCTCTGACAGGGCCCCTCTGGAGACAGCCATGGCATGCTCCTTTGGTACACACTTCTTGTCGTAGTATCCGGGTTTGGTGACTGTTTATAGGATAAATCCCCAGGTAAGGCAGTCTCTGGGTGGCCTTTACTTCAGTTTCTGCTCCATACATTGCCTTTCTTATTGCTTCTGTGAGTATTATGTTCCCTTTCTCAGAGGAACCATAGCACCCTCACTTAAGTCCTCTTTCTTCTTGAGCTTCCTGTGCTGGGTGAATTGTATCTTGTTTATTTTGAGCTTTTGGACTAGCATCCGCTTATTAGTGAGTGCATACCATGTGCGTTCTTTTGTGACTGGGTTACCTTGCTTAGGATGACGCTTTCTAGTTCTATCCATTTGCCTAAGAATTTCATGAATTCCTTGTTTTTAATAGCTGAATAGTACTCCATTGTGTATATATACCACAGTTTCTGTATCCATTCCTCTGTTGAGGGACATCTGGGTTCTTTCCAGCTTCTGGCTATTATAAATAAGACAGCTATGAACATAGTGGAACATGTGTCCTTATTACATGTAGGAGCACCTTCTGGGTATATGCCCAAGAGTAATATAGCTGGGTCTGCAGGTAGTACTATGTCTAATTTTCTGAGGAATCGCCAAACTGATTTCCAGAGTGGTTTTACCAGCTTGCAATCCCGCCAACAATAGAGAAGTGTTCTTCTTTCCCCACATCCTCTCCAGCATCTGCTCTCCCCTGAGTTTTTCATCTTAACCATTCTGACTGGTGTAAGGTGGAATTCCAGTGTTGTTTTGATTTGCATTTCCCTGATAACTAAGGATGCTGAACATTCCTTTAGGTGCTTTAGAGCCATTTGGTTGTGAGTTTTGACTACCACCCTGGGCTCTCTGCTGGAGCACTGGGTGCTGAATCCATTGCTCTAGGAGCCTCACTTTGAGTTTACAAAACTAAATCTAAGCACTGTGCTTTGCTTTGCCTGCTCTTCCTCCAATATCCTCAGGACCTCCCAACCTTGAAAGCTTACTGATTCAGGCCTTGGGGGGCTTAAGGTAGATGATGCATAAACAAGAAAGAGGTAAACTGTTGGTTTCTGTTTTGTTTTATGGGCTTGTGGTTTTGTGGCTCTGGAGACATCTCAATCTAGGGCAAAGTTGAAGTAGAAACCAGGGGTGGCAAAATCATACAATATCCTTGAAAGAGTAGTTAGGGATTACCTAAATAATGCAAATCCTTGGGCCTTATTAATTTGAATAATTCTGTCTCTGTCTCTGTCTCTGTCTCTCTCTCTCTCTGAGCCCTTCCTCCATTCAGGCTCTGATTGGCTAAGGAGTTATGTGGTCAGGCTACCTAGAAGGTTTTGACTAAATAGCCAATATGGTGGGGCTTCCTTAGGACAGGTAAGTGGCATTCCTGCTAACAAAGGGATTGAGTGGGTCACTGTGGAATCATTTTGTGAAGATGGCTGGACTTACAGAGTTGTTAGCTATAACTCAGGAGGCACACACTGGGTCATTATCCTTTGTCAGATGAGCTGTCTAGGCTCTGGGGCATCCACCCTTACATTAGTCCAAGTGTGAACAGTGAAAGAAAAAAGTTTTAGCAGGGTTCACCAGACTGAGGACCTCTGTGGGTAGACTAAGGCTGTATGAAACAAGGGGCAACAAGGGAGCCTGTTTTCTATCTGGTGTCCACAGTCTGGCCTAGGAGAACAATTAAAAGACTAGCCAGTGGTGCTCTAATACTTAACCAGAATCTAGATGGGGCTGTGCTCCTGTGGAATCCGAATGCATTTTCTCCCTCGGTTAAGGAAGCCTGCTATGCCTCTCTCTCTATCAGCAATTCCATGAAGCGGTGGGCTGAAGCTCTGTATTGATTCTTACACATTTCAGCTAGCCTCCCAGCTGCCCTGACCGGCAGCGCCTCTGCCCAGAGCCCCAGAAGCAGGGCGGACATTTCTGCCTTGGTATTCTTTAGGCAAGGCTCTTGTTCATGCTGACATTGTCCAATCCTGTTCAAGAAGTGTGGAGTGAGGGGTGTGTGTGGCGGGGGAAGGGCCCTGAGCAGAAGCTTGGCATTAAGGGAGGCGTGAGTGGAGGCAGGAACGGCGGCCATCCTATCCAGGGGTAAATGAATGTAGGATTTATTTGAGTCATTTATACTCCCACTTGTGTACATGATCTTCTGTCATGTTGAAAGAAACAGAGGCTTATTAATTCCAACAACCAGATCCTTCCTGACTTTGGATCAGGGTCTACAGAGCCCCTTTATATTTCCTGCGTGGCTTTCATCTCTTATTTTTGACAATGTATTCTTGTGTATGATAAGACACACATCCGTGATGCATGTGTTTATGTATTTAAAATGGTAACTTGGTGTGTGTTTATGTGGTTTATGCTACACGCAACATTTAGAGTAGAATTCATTTCATCGACATACTATAATGCCCCTCTAATATTCTCATTATTGATTTTAGTATTTCAGAAGTATTATTCATGGTGACACCTACGGGGAAACAGATTTCAGCTCTATCAATAGATATTATTATAATATAAAAAACATTAATATTTGATGGTGACATAAGCATGACACAAAGGCAATAAACTCATTAATAAGCACACACACGTCATTAACAAAGTGTTCCAAGATGGCAGCTGTGATTTCCAGCTCTTGCTCCTGTTTGCTGTTCATTTACCAGATGTATTCACCAAAACTCTTCTCAATTAATGAGGCTGATCTTCTTTTAAGGTAACATAGATCTTAGAAATAATTACAATGACAATATCGGTGTCAAATCCATGGGATTTCTAAAAATATTTATCAAATTGTAGCAATGCTTCTCTCTCTCTCTCTCTCTCTCTCTCTCTCTCTCCCTCTCTTGATGTGTGTGTTGCTTGGCAACCAACATTGATCTGTTTCAAAAAAATCACATGACTTAGGAATTGCTGGTGGCAATATTACTCTGTCATTTTTCTTTCTCATACCAAGTTAATGAAGGCATTCCTAACTTCAATGGCCGTTAATTGTTCCTTTTCTTCATTTGGGTTTAATTTCCATGTATTCCATTCATTAAGAATAATTTGGTTAAAATAAAAGACTGTGGCCTAGGAAAGATGGCTGGAGAAAACCAAATGAGGACAACTTCTTCTTGAGATAAAAGAAAGACATCACAATTCATTTTTTATTCATGATCCATGAGGTCAGGCTTGCCTTTCCCAAACACCAATCGCAGCAGATTGAAGCCAGACAGCTTGTATTGTCCTGTCACCCACATACTCCATGACCAGAGCCAGGAGGCTGAGGGCATCTGTGCCACCTGGATCTTCCCACTGCTCACAAATGTCCCCTCCTGCTTAGTCTAGGCTTATGTGTCAGCCTCCCTCTGAGGAGAGGCTCTGCTCACCACTGAAGTCTTTGCTCTCCCATCTTCCCATATCCCTTACTTGCTGCTTACAGCACGCTCAGAATATTCCATTGCTTCCAGGGGGGTTTTCATTTGTGTGTTTATTTAATTTGGCTTTGCTTTCTGTTGTTAGAATGGAAACTTGAGCCGTGGAGGACAGGGATTTTTGCTCAGCTATAGAAGTTATTTTATAAAGCTTCTTTTCCTGGAATAAGGTTTGGAGAAACTGCACTTTGTCTGCAGGTTGACCACACGGGCAGCACAGACATGTGAATCAAATAGCTAAAGACATAGCAGTTGATGGCTGTGGTGGGAGGGGTGTCACTTTTCTCTATGAGGCTTCTGATGGGTTTACAATGCTCCAGTGGAAGGCCCCTAAATCCATGAGTGTCTGGGCAGCACACATCAGGCTTGATAATTTATATTTTCTTAAAGAGGACTCAAAGCTGGGTGGATAGGGAAGGCAGTAGGGTCTGGAATGAGTGGCAGAGGGGCATGATCAAGATACACTTTCTGAACTTCTCAGAGAAACTGATACAAAATAAGAAAACCCCACACGTGTGAAATACACACAAATATAAAATACCATCTTTACAATTCATTTCCCTCATATCTACAGTTGCCTGTTTATTTTGAAAGGCTTTGAGCTTTCTTCCCCATCCAGTCTGTTCCCAATGTCTCCCTCCTTCTCTGCTGAGTCCTTGCCATTGTGAGTCACAGCTTTCCTGCCTTCTCCATCTTACCCTGGTGACAATCTAGCCAAGCAGAGGCTCCTCACATCCTTTTCGGCCCATTACCTGATCCCTCCCTCTCTCTGAAATTATAGCTCCGAGTGGCCATTTTCAAGGTAAAAGGTCATCTCATGCCATTCCATCCCTTTGGAGTCAGTGTCCATCCACCTTGTAACCTCTGCCTTGGAGAGACAAGCCTGTTTGGGATGCATTGAATATGGTCCATATTTTATATTTAGTGTGGAGGTCAAATTTAGGAAAGCAATTCCTCTTAGAACTGGGAGCTCTAATAATCTAACCGTCTTCTATTGGTGTTTGGGAGAGTAGGCAGTAATGGGTTTATGGGAAGTGCCTGCTGCTCTGTATTTTCAAAGGAGGGGATTATTCCTGTCAATCTACATGTTTTAGAATTGGTGGGCTCCCACTGTTTATTATTCAGTAAGCTTTTATTAGATTGTCTCCAAGCACAAAGCAGCAAGAAGAGCACCCTTCTGGACAGGCAGCAGGCTGGATCAATATTGCAAGGCATTACAAATCTTGGATAAAATAATGCTTCATTTTCATCTTGGCTCCAGGAGTCCGGGAGACAGTTCTGTCTGAAAAAGAAAGTAGAGAGAGTTGTTGACATTAGTATATTCAGTATGTACCGAAGGAAGAATTCATGGCTGAGATTGGCATTGCTAAGATAAGGGTATTTTGTTTTATTTGAAACAGGGTTTCACTATGTAAACCAGACTGACCTTGAACTCACACTGACCCACCTGTCTCTGCTTCCTAAATTTGGGGATTAAGGGTATACGCTACCATACCTGGCCTGGAGAATTTATTTTTAAGATAATGTTTTACTCTTGTTTTGTAGTTAAAGCTATAGAGAATAATATTACTGGGCCACAGAAATGCATTGATTTTGCTAACTTTATATAAACTATCAAAGGCAGATGGCATAATTTTGTAAATGAAAGTTTATCTGTTATTATACATGTATATGGAATGAGGCAAAGACTAGATGAATCTAATTTAGAAGCCATATGACCCCTGGCCTTTGCTCTCACCAGCATTCCCAACCCCTGGGGTCCAAATGCTCTATGGAGATGTGGCAGGTGAGGGTTATATGTCCAGACTGGGAGTTGTCAGCCTTGATGGACTCTAGGGAGCAAAGCAAGAATGCTAGGCCTCTGTTAAAAGTTCCTTGTCTCGTTTCCCTGCTTATCTGACTGGCTGGGATGGAGCAGACTCCTGCAAGAAGTCTGTTGACATTTCAGAGATGTTAGGATAAACCCACATCTCTCACATGCTACAACATGTGAGGACAGACACGATAAAACTACACAGCCACAGATGGAACTGCCCTCAGCCACCACTGTAACCTAAAGTCATTTGATGATTTTAAATTCCATGATGATTGTGGTAGTTGCTAGTATTGTGTGTGTGTGTGTGTGTGTGTGTGTGTGTATGTGTGTGTATGTATGTATGTATGTATGTATGTGTGTGTGTTGTGTTTATTTGTGCATGTGCATGTGTGTCATGTGTATGGAGGCCTGTCACCGTTAGCCTCAATTGTCACCTTGACACAGTCTAGAATCACCTGAGAGCGATTGTATTTATCAGGTGGATCTGTGGACATGTCTGTGGGGGATTGTACTGCTTGGTCCGAACTCTGAGGGCAGCACTACTCCCTGGGCAAGCACTTTAAAAGATGGGCATCTCCCTAGTCCCATTACTGATATTATTATGATTCTTATTGTGTATTATTGATTTAGGCATTCTTATAATATTGTCTCCAAAAATCTCTTGAGAGAAAATATTATTATTACCTAGTTTCTTTGCAATCCAGAAAGTAGGTATAAGAAATGAATACTTATTGACTATTTCATGTGCCGGACACAGAGATAACAATTTCTACAGATATTATTGAAATTTATTCTGAGTCTTTAAATAAAGCACATGTTGCTGGTAATTTACCCCGGTGAGTGTTTAGACCTAAGACCAAATATGATCTTGTGCTGGGGCTCAGAAAACCTCAGGATTCTACGTAGGATTTTATAAAGAGAGACAGACCAGGAATGGAGAAATAGTTCAGTGGTTGAGTGCCTGTTTGTAGGGGGACCTGACACCTGTACTCCAGATCATACTCTTTCCCCAACATGCACATAATTTAAAATAAAATCAAGAGAGAGAGAGAGAGAGAGAGAGAGAGAGAGAGAGAGAGAGAGAGAGAGAGAGAGAGAGAGAGAGAGAAGGAAGAGGAGGAGGAGGAGGAGGAAGAGAAGAAGAAGAAGAAGAAGAAGAAGAAGAAGAAGAAGAAGAAGAAGAAGAAGAAGAAGAAGAAGAAGAAGAAGAAGAAGAAGAAGAAAGCAAGGCCAACTCTGGGTATTTGCTTCTCTGGGCCCTGCCTGAACAGTCACAAGCAGTCAGCATGCTCCTGTGGATCCCTCTGAGGCTCTGCTCTGTCAAATGTTTTGCTTAAGGTCACAAAACTACCGCCTTGAAGAACCTGATTTCCTGTAACAGTAACCGGTCTGCTTCACTCCCTGGTTATTCTTCTGTGAAGCCCTTCAGTAAGAACAAGCAACACTCCTTCTGATGGCCTTCCCTGCATCCTGAGGAGGCATTTGCCTCACACCCACCTTCAATGCATTTAGGGCTGAAGATATTTGACCCTGAGGACAGCTGGGAATATGAGGATTGATGAGCTGGATCCTGACAGTATTGCTCTCTGGCTATAGAGGCCAGGATGTCTGAAGTCTCCAGCACACCCAAGGTAAGAGGTCTGGTGTTTCTTGAGGGACCATGCTGTTCATAGGCAGTGACTATGACAGGCTCTACAAGCAGGGAGAGGAAGCATCTGTGGCCATAAGCCAAAAATAGAGTTTTTCTTCATCCTCTGAGTTCTTCCAATGGATTTATTAATATCTGGATTATTCCTATTTCTCAACAAATCCTTCTTAAAATGCAAGGACAGTTTGAGAAGATGGATGTGGTTGTCATAGGTTTATAATGAGGAGGGGGAGACCAGTAGATCTCTGGGGCTTGCTGTCAAGTCAGCTTGGCCTATTTGGTGACTTTCAGGCCAGGGACCTCACAAAAACAAGACGTACATCAAAGAACAAAATGGATTTCCCCCTCCACCATGAAATTATGTTCTAAAAGATGTGTTGGGTCTAAGGTAGAGCCCCCAAATCAATTTTATCTCTCCCATCTCTTAATTTGCATATCCCTCCATCTTGACTCTGCTCAGTAAAAGTGACTATGCTACCCATTGACCTAGACTAGCAATACTTCATGACTTGAATTCTTTTGGGTTTCATAGATGAAATATCATCCTCAAGCTGCTCCTTTGGTGGGTTATGTATGACATAAATACTTATAGACAGTGATCTTCTTTTGTTAAGTAAAGTAGAAATAGAGAGTTAGGAGTAGATATGATGAAGGCTCCCTAGAGGTGAAATGAAAACAATTTTAGATGAGCAGGGGTCTGACAGGTAGAGTAGGAGGGGTAGGGAGGTGGGATGGAAATTCTCTTTAAAGGTTGGCCGAGTAGATGCATGGCAGCATTTCTTGCTGCTCTAATACCAGGGTCTACAGACATGAGGACATCTTCAAGTTTGATAACTCTTTCCCTCCATAGGGCATGAACAGCAGTTCTCCAGTTAACAAGTCTTTGTAGTCCAAAGAGAAATTGATATCTGCTGATTGCCCTGTGCTGAAATAAACTTACAAGAGTGCATTAAAATCCTTTGTGTGGGAGGCTAAAGGCATTACAAAAATGCATGGGCATCTTGGGCATTAATATTTGATTCAATATCTTTTAGTTGTGCATGGCATATTTTGATGGAAGAGGCGTGTGTACAAATTGGAGAACCACCAGGCCAGAACAAGCTTGTCAGATGATTCCTGTTGGCAGAATCCACTAGACACCCACCTTTGGGTAAAGTTTTATATGATCATATATTAATCATACATAATAATGGGCTTCATTATGATATTTCATGCATGCACACAATGCATTTTGATTATGTTCTTTCCCCATTACTCTCTCCTGTTCTCCTCCCATTGTCTCTGATCCCTTTCATCTTATTATCTAGTCTTCCTTCTATTTTCATGTCTTGTTTCACTTTCGAATGAGTTTTACTAGGATTGCTTACAGAAACATGGGTGAGGAGTTGTTTACAGAAGCGTGGCTGCCTTACCAGTGGCTCTGCCATTGAGACAAAATGCCTCTCTTTTCCCCAACATCCATTAGCTGCCCATAAGTCCTCAAGGAAGGTTAGGGTTTTGCCAGTCCTTCATGACTCTATAAAAGAATGTTCACAGGCCAAATATTGTGTATACACAGATATTTTGAGGCTACATAATATAGTAACAAGAACCAAAATGAGATCTTCTCCTCACCCACTCCACTACTCCTAAAAGGGAACTGTCATTGTTCCTCATGAGGGGCTGGGGATTTCTGCAGACCCACATCTACACTTCCTGTGATAAGGGGCATCAATGATTGACTGAGTTCAAAGACTCATGCTCAGACAATGGCATACATGATCAAAAGACAATTTCTACTTTTAGGATGCTGTAGAAAGGCAGATAAAGAACAGTGAACTAGGAAACAACCAAAAAAGTGCTAGAGCAAGAAAGCATGAACAGAGGAGATACTGAAGGAGCTTGAGGGGCAAAATTCTCATTTCACTTCAAACAAAGAATATAGAAAATAAAAATATTAAAAAAAGAAAATGTCACTCTTTCAGTCAAATCAACCACAAACTCAGGAGACTTTTGAACACTGTACACATTTTCTTTTTATTTGGCACAGCCTTGTTAGCTCTTCGAGAGGTTTCTTTATCTTTTTATCTATTGCTCAGGGCCTCACTGGATAACCACCCAGGTTAGCATGGAATTATTTATTCTAGTGTATCCATTTGTGAAGGTCAAATTAGCTGCAATGAACATGGATGTACAGAATTTCTATGGTGGGATATAGAATGTTTTATCTATATGCCCAGAAGTGGTATGACTAAGTTATAAGATCATTCTATTTTTTAATTTTTGAGACTCCTTTATACTGTTTTTCATAGTGCCCAAACCACTTTATACTATCACCAACAGTGAGGAAGGAGGTTCCCTCCCTCTACATCTTTACCAGCATGTGAGCAGGTGTTGTCATTTGTTTTCTTTTTTTTTTATTTTTTCTTTTTTTTTATTCGATATAATTTATTTACATTTCAAATGATTTCCCCTTTTCTAGCCCCCCCCCACTCCCCGAAAGTCCCGTAAGCCCCCTTCTCTTCCCCTGTCCTCCCTCCCACCCCTTCCCACTTCCCCGTTCTGGTTTTGCCTAATACTGTTTCACTGAGTCTTTCCAGAACCAGGGGCCACTCCTCCTTTCTTCTTGTATCTCATTTGATGTGTGGATTATGTTTTGGGTATTCCAGTTTTCTAGGTTAATAACCACTTATAGTGAGTGCATACCATGATTCACCTTTTGAGTCTGGGTTACCTCACTTAGTATGATGTTCTCTAGCTCCATCCATTTGCCTAAGAATTTCATGAATTCATTGTTTCTAATGGCTGAATAGTACTCCATTGTGTAGATATACCACATTTTTTGCATCCACTCTTCTGTTGAGGGATACCTGGGTTCTTTCCAGCATCTGGCAATTATAAATAGGGCTGCTATGAACATAGTAGAGCATGTATCCTTATTACATGGTGGGGAATCCTCTGGATATATGCCCAGGAGTGGTATAGCAGGATCTTCTGGAAGTGAGGTGCCCAGTTTTCGGAGGAACCGCCAGACTGCTTTCCAGAGTGGTTGTACCAATTTGCAACCCCACCAGCAGTGGAGGAGTGTTCCTCTTTCTCCACATCCTCTCCAACACCTGCTGTCTCCTGAATTTTTAATCTTAGCCATTCTGACTGGTGTAAGATGAAATCTTAGGGTTGTTTTGATTTGCATTTCCCTAATGACTAATGAAGTTGAGCATTTTTTAAGATGCTTCTCTGCCATCTGAAGTTCTTCAGGTGAGAATTCTTTGTTTAACTCTGTACTCAATTTTTTAATAGGGTTGTTCGGTTTTCTGGAGTCTAACTTCTTGAGTTCTTTATATATATTGGATATTAGCCCTCTATCTGATGTAGGATTGATGAAGATCTTTTCCCAATTTGTTGGTTGCCGATCTGTCCTTTTGATGGTGTCCTTTGCCTTACAGAAACTCGGTAACCTTATGAGGTCCCATTTGTCAATTCTTGCTCTTAGAGCATACGCTATTGATGTTCTGTTCAGAAACTTTCTCCCTGTACCGATGTCCTCAAGGGTCTTCCCCAGTTTCTTTTCTGTTAGCTTCAGAGTGTCTGGCTTTATGTGGAGGTCCTTGATCCATTTGGATTTGAGCTTAGTACAAGGAGACAAGGATGGATCAATTCGCATTCTTCTGCATGCTGACCTCCAGTTGAACCAGCACCATTTGTTGAAAAGGCTATCTTTTTTCCATTGGATGTTTTCAGCCTCTTTGTCGAGGATCAAGTGGCCATAGGTGTGTGGGTTCATTTCTGGTTCTTCAATCCTGTTCCATTGATCCTCCTGCCTGCCACTGTACCAATACCATGCAGTTTTTAACACTATTGCTCTGTAGTATTGCTTGAGGTCAGGGATACTGATTCCCCCAGATTTTCTTTTGTTGCTGAGAATAGTTTTAGCTATCCTGGGTTTTTTGTTGTTCCAAATGAATTTGATAATTGCTCTTTCTAACTCTGTGAAGAATTGAGTTGGGATTTTGATGGGTATTGCATTGAATCTGTATAGTGCTTTAGGCAAAATGGCCATTTTAACTATATTGATTCTACCGATCCATGAGCATGGGAGGTTTTCCCATTTTTTGAGGTCTTCTTCCATTTCCTTCTTCAGAGTCTTGAAGTTCTTGTCATACAGATCTTTCACATGTTTGGTAAGAGTCATCCCAAGATACTTTATACTGTTTGTGGCTATTGTGAAGGGGGTCATTTCCCTAATTTCTTTCTCAGCCTGCTTATCCTTTGAGTATAGGAAGGCCACTGATTTGCTGGAGTTGATTTTATAACCTGCCACTTTGCTGAAGTTGTTTATCAGCTGTAGGAGCTCTCTAGTGGAGTTCTTTGGGTCACTTAGGTAGACGATCATGTCGTCTGCAAATAATGATAGTTTGACTTCTTCCTTTCCAATTTGTATCCCTTTGACCTCCTTATGTTGTCGAATTGCCCGAGCTAGTACCTCAAGTACAATATTGAAAAGATAAGGAGAAAGGGGGCAGCCTTGTCTGGTCCCTGATTTCAGTGGGATTGCTTCAAGTTTCTCTCCATTTAGTTTGATGCTGGCTACCGGTTTGCTGTATATTGCTTTTACTATGTTTAGGTATGGGCCTTGAATTCCTGTTCTCTCCAAGACTTTAAGCATGAAGGGATGCTGAATTTTGTCAAATGCTTTTTCAGCATCCAATGAAATGACCATGTGGTTTTGTTCTTTGAGTTTGTTTATGTAGTGGATTGTATTGATGGATTTCCGTATGTTGAACCAACCCTGCATTCCCGGGATAAAGCCTACTTGATCATGTTGGATGATCGTTTTGGTGTGTTCTTGGATTCGGTTGGCAAGAATTTTATTGAGTATTTTTGCATCTATGTTCATAAGGGAAATTGGTCTGAAGTTCTCTTTCTTTGTTGGATCTTTTTGTGGCTTTGGTATCAGCGTAATTGTGGCTTCGTAGAAGGAATTGGGTAGTGTTCCTTCTGTTTCTATTTTGTGGAATAGTTTGAAGAGTATTGGTGTTAACTCTTCTTTGAAGGTCTGGTAGAACTCTGCACTGAAGCCATCTGGTCCTGTGCTTTTTTTGGTTGGAAGACTTTCTATGACTCCTTCTTTTCTTTAGACATTATGGGACTGTTTAGATGGTCTAGTTGGTCCTGATTTAATTTTGGTATTTGGTATCTGTCAAGGAAATTTTCCATTTCCTCCAGATTCTCCAGTTGTGTTGAGTACAGGCTCTTGTAGTAGGATCTGATGATTTTTTGGATTTCCTCAGTTTCCGTTGTTATATCTCCCTTTTCATTTCTAAGTTTGTTAATTTGGATACTTTCTCTGTGCCCTTTGGTCAGTCTGGCTAAGGGTTTATCTATCTTGTTGATTTTCTCAAAGAACCAGCTCCTGGTTTTGTTGATTTTTTGTATGGTTCTCTTTGTTTCTACTTGATTGATTTCGGCCCTGAGTTTGATGATTTCCTGCCTTCTACTCCTCCTGGGCGAAATAGCTTCTTTTTGTTCTAGGGCTTTCAGGTGTGTCATTAAGCTGGTAATGTATGCTCTCTCCATTTTCTTTTTGGAGGCACTCAGGGCTATGAGTTTTCCTCTTAGCACTGCTTTCATTGTGTCCCATAGATTTGGGTATGTTGTGTTTTCATTTTCATTATGTTCTAAAAAGTCTTTAATTTCTTTCTTTATTTTTCCTTGACCAAGGTATCATTGAGTAGAGTATTGTTCAGTTTCCACGTGTATGTGGGTTTTCTGATGTTTCTGTTGCTATTGAAGATCACTTTTACTCCATAGTGATCAGATAGGAGGCATGGGATTAGTTCTATCTTCTTATATTTGTTGAGGTCTGTCTTGTGACCAATTATATGGTCGATTTTGGAGAAGGTACCATGAGGTGCTGAGAAAAAGGTATATTCTTTTGTTTTAGGATAGAATGTTCTATATATATCTGTTAAATCTAATTGGTCCAAAGCTTCAATTAGTTTCATTGTGTCCCTGTTTAGTTTCTGTTTTCCTGATCGGTCCATTGAGGAAAGTGCAGTGTTGAAGTCACCCACAATTATTGTGTTAGGTGCAATGTGTGCTTTTAGTTTTAATAAAGTTTCTTTTACGAAAGAGGGTGCCCTTGCATTTGGGGCATAGATGTTCAGGATTGACAGTTCTTCTTTTTGTATTTTTCCTTTGACCAGCAAGAAGTGTCCCTCAGGGTCCCTTTTGATGACTTTGGGTTGAAAGTCAATTTTATCTGATATTAAAATGGCTACTCCAGCTTGTTTCCTGAGACCATTTGCTTGTAAAATTGTCTTCCAGCCTTTTACTCTAAGGTAGTGTTTGTCTTTGACCCTGAGGTGTGTTTCCTGTAAGCAGCAAAATGTAGGGTCCTGTTTACGTATCCATTCAGTTAGTCTGTGTCTTTTTATTGGGGCATTAAGTCCATTGATGTTAAGAGATATTAAGGAATAGTGATTGTTACTTCCTATCATTTTTGACGTTATTTTTTTTAAATTTGAATGCTTATCTTCTTTTGGGTTTGATGAAAGGTTACTATCTTGCTTTTTCCAGGGTGAAGTTTCCCTCCTTGCATTGGTGTTGTCCTCCCATTATCCTTTTTAGGGCCGGGTTTGTAGATAGATATTGGATAAACTTGGTTTTGTCATGAAATATCTTAGTTTCTCCATCTATGGTGATTGAGAGTTTTGCTGGATATAGTAGTTTTGGTTGGCATTTGTGTTCTCTTAGAGTCTGCATGAGATCTGCCCAGGACCTTCTAGCCTTCATAGTCTCAGGTGAGAAGTCTGCTGTGATTCTGATAGGTCTTCCTTTATATGTTACTTGGCCTTTTTCTCTTACTGCCTTTAGTATTCTTTCTTTGTTTAGAACATTTGGTGTTTTGATTATTATGTGACGGGAAGTATTTCTGTTCTGGTCCAGTCTGTTTGGAGTTCTGTAGGCTTCTTGTATATTCATGGGCATCTCTCTCTTTAGGTTAGGGAAGTTTTCTTCCATAATTTTATTGAAGATATTTGCTGGCCCTTTAAGTTGTAAATCTTCACTTTCATCTATGCCTATAATCCTTAGGTTTGGTCTTCTCATTGTGTCCTGGATTTCCTGGATATTTTGGGTTACAAGCTTTTTGCATTTTGCATTTTCTTTAACTGTTGAGTCCATGGTTTCTATGGAATCTTCAGCATCTGGGATTCTTTCTTCTATCTCTTGTATTCTTTTGTTGATGTTTGCATCTCTGTCCCCCGATTTCTTCCCAAAGCTTTCTATCTCCAAAGTTGTCTCCCTTTGAGTTTTCTTAGTTGTTTCTACTTCTGATTTTAGATCCTGGATGGTTTTGCTTAGCTCCTTCACTTGCATGTTTGTGTTTTCCTGTAATTCTTTAAGAGATTTTTGTGTTTCCTTTTTCATGACCTCAGCCTGTTGACCAAAGTTCTCCTGTATTTCTTTAAGAAATTTTTGTGTTTCGTCTTTCATGACCTCAGCCTGTTGACCAAAGTTCTCCTGTATTTCTTTAAGTGTTTTTTGCATTTCCTCCTTGTTGGCTTTTGTATTCTCCTGGATTTCTTTCAATGATTTTTGTGTTTCCCTTGCAAGGGCTTCTAACTTTTGATCTATTTTCTCCTGAATTTCTTTAAGTATGTCCTTCATGTGTTCCTGTACCAGCATCATGACCAGTGATTTTAAATCCAAATCTTGTTTTACTGGTGTGATGGGGGTATCCAGGACATGTTGGTAGAGGAGAATTGGATTCAGATGTTGCCATATTGCCTTGATTTCTGTTAGTGACGTTCCTGTGTTTGCCTTTTGCCATCTAGTTCTCACTGGTGTTAGTTTTTCTTGTCAGTGCTGGACTCACCAGTGCAAGCTGCCCCTTCCCAGTTGGCCTCTGGTGCACAGCTTACCTCCTGCGCTGCTTGTAGACAGGGTGCTGCTGCCCAGGCTGTTCAGATCCCAAAGCAGGCACCCGAAGGCTCCCGCTGGGGCCCGCTGGATTCACTGGAGCGCAATGACTTCTCCCAGCTGGCCGCCTGGAAACCCAGCTAGCCACTTGCAGGACTTGGAGATGTGGTGCTGCCGCCCAGGCTGATCTGGGCAGCAGAACTCCCAACCGGGTTGGTGCACACAAGGCTAGCCTAGCTGCTCAGGCCCTGAGTCTAGGCAAAAGCCTGGCAGGCCAATGTTGGTGCAAAGCTCCCCTCAGCTGTGGGTGTTAATTGGGTGTGTCAGGTGGCTAGGATGGTGGCATGCGCGAGTTCCCTGAGAGTGCTGGGAGAGTCTGCTGGGCTAACAACCTCCTGGCTGGGTCAGCACACAGATGGCCCAACGAGCAGCCCAGGGCCTGGGGGCAGTCCAGGGCCTGACCGTCTGAGACCCCTGCTAGGTCCTCCTTGGGCTATGCCTGTTAGCTGGTTTGGTTTTGCCTGCTAGGTCTCTCTGGTTTCCCGTAGTCAAAATGGCGGCGGTGCGCACACTGGCCCGGATAAACAACCTCCTGGCCGGGTTGGCCCACAGATGGCCCACTGAGCAGCCCAGGGCCTGGGGGCAGTCCAGGGCCTGATCGTCGGAGACCCCTGCTATGTCCGCCTTGGGCTATGCCTGTTAGCTGGTTTGGTTTTGTCTGCTAGTCTCTCTGGCTTCCCGTAGGCAAAATGGCGGCGGTGCGCGCCGGCCTGGGCAAACAAGCTCCTGGCTGGGTCGGCACACAGATGGCCCACTGAGCAGCCCAGGACCTGGGGGCAGTCCAGGGCCTGACCGTCTGAGACCCCTGCTATGTCCGCCTTGGGCTATGCCTGTTAGCTGGTTTGGTTTTGCCTGCTAGGTCTCTCTGGCTTCCCGTAGGCAAAATGGCGGTGGTACGCAAACGGCCCCGATAAACAACCTCCTGGCTGGGTCGGCACACAGATGGCCCACCGAGCAGTCCTGGGCCTGGGGGCAGTCCAGGGCCTGACCGTCTGAGACCCCTGCTATGTCCGCCTTGGGCTATGCCTGTTAGCTGGTTTGGTTTTGCCTGCTAGGTCTCTCTGGCTTCCCGTAGGCAAAATGGCGGCGGTGCGCAGGCCCAGGCAAACAAGCTCCTGGCTGGGTTGGCACACAGATGGCCTGCCGAGCAGCCCAGGACCTGGGGGTAGTCCGGGGCCTGACCGTCTGAGACCCCTGCTATGTCCGCCTTGGGCTATGCCTGTTAGCTGGTTTGGTTTTGCCTGCTAGGTCTCTCTGGCTTCCCGTAGGCAAAATGGCGGTGGTACGCAAACGGCCCCGATAAACAACCTCCTGGCTGGGTCGGCACACAGATGGCCCACCGAGCAGTCCTGGGCCTGGGGGCAGTCCAGGGCCTGACCGTCTGAGACCCCTGCTATGTCCGCCTTGGGCTATGCCTGTTAGCTGGTTTGGTTTTGCCTGCTAGGTCTCCCTGGCTTCCCTTAGGCAAAATGGTGGTGGTGCGCACGCCGGCCCGGGAGGAAAAAAACCTCCTGGCCGGGTTTGCACCCCGGTGGACCTCCGATCAGCCCAGGGCCTGGGTGCAGGCCAACGCCCGTCGGGATTAGACCCCCGCGATGTTGGTCTCTGGTTATATTTGCGTACCTCAGTCTGATTTCTCTGGCGACCGAGAACCAATATGGAGCCCTGGTAACTGACTGGCGGGAGGCAGAGTTCTGATGTGGCTTCTGTGTGGTGAAAGGCACCGTAAATCCGCTGCTGCTTGCAGCCTGGCTGGCCAGCGATGGCCAGTGGTCGTGGGCGCCCAGTCTGCCTGGACCCTGTCCGCTTGGTTCCACTGCTGATGGCCCTTCCTCTGGACCAGCCGCTGCTGCTGCTGCTGCTGCCGCTGCCGCCGAACTGATCCGACTTATGCTTTCTTTTTTATTTCTGGGAAGAACACCACAGGAAGTTTGATGGAGATTGTGTTGAATCTGTAGATTAACTTAAATAATATAGTTAGGCTCACAACATTAATCCTGCTAACTTGTGAGTTTGGAGGTCCTTAATTTACTGCCTTCTTTAATTCCTTTTTTATGTCTTAAAATTTTCATCATAGATGCCTTTTATATTTTTGATTATCTTTACTCCTGGGTGTTATCTTATTTGCAGAACTGTAATAAATGGGCACATTTTCTAATTTCTTTCTTGGCAAGTGTAGTATAGTATATAACAAGGGTGCTGATTTTGTATCTTTTGACTTTTTTGTATTTATCAGATTTAAGTGTTTTATAGTGGAATCTTTAGTGATTTTTTAAGTGTATAATTACATTATCTGCAAAACATTGATTATAGGTTTGTATGGTGCTTTAAATAGGCATGACTCCCATAGACACGTGCGTTTGAATTCTGGCTCACAGGTAGTGGAGTGGATGTGGCCTTGTTGGAGGAAATGTGTCACTGTAGAGGTGAACTTTGAGGTCTTTTATGCTCAAGTTATGCCTAGTGGGGGACACAGTCTCCTTCTGCTATAGGTGGAACTCTCAACTCCTGCTCTAGCACCATGCCAGCCTGTATGCTGCCATGATTTTTTGCCACCATAATAATGGACTAAGCCTCTAAAACTCTAAGCCAACCCCAATTTAATGTTGTCCTTTATAAGAGCTGTCATGGGCATGATGTCTCTTTAGAGCAATAAAACCCCAATTAAGGCATTTTGTTATATATAGCCTAAGTAGGCTGAGATGTATTCCTTTTATTTCTAGTTTCTTTAGGATTTTTATTAGAAAGGACATTTAAAATTTGTCAAGTACTATTTCTGTGTCTATGGAGATGGCCATGTGATGTATGTCCTTAAGTCTATTGATAGAACATGTTACGCTTAGTGATTTGCATATATTGAACTAACCTGTATTTATGAGATGTCACCAATCTAGTCATGATGTATGAATTTTTTATTATGTTCCTGTATTTGCCAGGGATTTCCCAATCTTATTTATCTTTTTTAAAGAATCAAGTATTTGTTTGGTTGATTCTATAAATTGTCATTTTTTCTATTTTATTAAATTATATCCCAGTGTTTATTATTGTTTACCATACATTGCATGTGCATTTGCCATAACCTTATTTTCTAGAACACTGAGGCAATTGATTGATTGATTGTTGGTTCTTGTTGTGGTTGGTGGTATTTTGGATAGTCTTTAATTCCTCACCTGCTAAGGATTTGCTGTTTGTTTTGATGGGCAGGCTAAGTTGTCTTCCTACTACTCCTCTGCTCAGTTGTTTCTCCTGCAAAATTTCTTCTCTCCTATGCACTCATGCTTGGGACTGACTGTCTTTGTTCTTCCATGGATGTAATATTCCTTTATGTGTCATTTGCAGTGGTGACTTGCATTGCTTTAATTTATGCTGACCTTGTCATGATAATATTTCCCCATCTGTTTTAAGAGATGACTCAGCTGGGTGGGTTTACAGCAATCTTGATCACCAGTTATTTACTTTCAGGGCTTGAAGCAGAAGCACAGCACTCACGATTTCCTGACTTTTAGGGCTGTCGACAAGGGATCTGACCTTACTTTGCCTTTTGCCTTGGCCTGCTGGCTTCCGTTGTCTTTACAGTTCTTACTATTGTTCATTTGCTTTGTATTTCTGACATCTTGATGATAGATATGGGAGAATTCTTCTGGACCCATGACTATTTGTAGCTCTAAATGTCTCTTAAATGTCTATTTTTTTTAGATTTGAAAAACTTTTGCAATAATTGCATTGAATAAATTGTCTTTGTCTTATCTCTTTTCTCTATGAATGCTTAGGTTTGGTCTTTTGAACATATGCCAAAGCTCTTGGTAGTTTCAGTCATGCTTATTAATTGATAGTTAAGAATATCTGCTTTAATTTATTTTGACTTCTTTTCCATTCCTGAAATCCATTCTGATTTGTCATGTCTATAGATAATGATTCCCAGTGTGTTACTTCATTTTATTGATCAAATCTTTAATTTTCAGAATTTCTGTTTGGTTCTTTTTTAGAGTTTCAATTTCTTCTCTGAAGTTTTTTCTTCATGCTTTTTGAAAATCTCTTCTAAGTTACTGATCATTTCACCCACTGTGGTATCTTTCTGGCCTAGGTTCTGAATTGATTTCCTTACTGTGTTTGTCTGCTTATTTGAATTCTTTATATGGTTATTGATCTTTTTTTTTAGAAAGTAGGGCTCTGAAATCTTTTTCTGGCATTTCAGCCATCTCATTATCCATGGTTTGGGGCATTGAGGAAGTGCGCTTGTGGAGACATCATGGTGGGTTGTTGTCTTGTATCTTTGTGTTCTTTTGGTTGTGTTTTGAACATCTGGTGGGAAGAGTGTGCTATTCAGTTGTTATGTTTTCTCCTTTTCCTATTATTTGCTTTGCTGATTTTATTTCACATGAGTTCTCCTGGTGAGTTTTCCTTCCTTGGAATTGTGTTCCCTCCTGCTGTTTAGGGGAGCGGCTGATTGCAGTAATATACGGAAAGATTTAACAGTAAGCAGTACTGGTGTTGGCTTGCAGTGGGAGGCACATGTGCAATTCAGTATGTCTCTAGTGAAGTTCAGAGCGAGGGAGCTAGGGTGCTGGTTGGGAAAACTGCAGTTTAAAGGTTTTTTTTTTTTTTAAAAATAAGAGCTAGGGGTATAGATGATATTTAAATAGTGACATTAAGAAGGGATGTGACAAACAGAGAAGATGGAGTAGAGTATGAATGAGAAAGAAAGAAAAGAGTGTGAGTGAGGGGCATGAGGACACTGTAGAGGAAGCACTGCCGGGGAGAAAAGGAAGAGGGTGTTGTGAGGTCTTGTCTGGTAAGACACAAGTTAAAACACAATAATGCAACAAACAATGGAATGGGCAGGGGAAGAGGGCTTATGGGACTTCTGGGGGAGGGGGGAACCGGGAAAGGGGAAATCATTTGGAATGTAAACAAAGAATATAGAAAAAAAGAGAATGAAATTGTAAATTAGAAATAAAAACAGGAATTAAAACAACTGAAAGATAGAAATGAACAATCTCAGGGCTCAGCAGTTAATAAGTGTGGACTGATCGCTCTTCTTGAGGATCTAAGTTTGGTTTCTGTATCTTACAACTGTAACTTCAGCTCCAGGGGTTCATTACTTTCTTCTGGCCTCTCTGTTTACTGTATACATGCACACACACACACACACACACACACACACACACTTTTTAAAAAAATCTTTAAAAACAAGTAACTAAGAATATAATTATGCCCTCTGTCAGTAATTCATCCTCACTGTGGTCTAGTTTCATTCTTCTGCATGTGGATGTCCAATTTCTCCATTTCCATTTGTTGAAAATATGGTCCTTATCCCAGTGCTGGTCCCCAGTCTTCTGCCAGTCATCAGTTGGCTATATATGTTTGGTCTGACTTCTGAGCTTTCTATTTTGCTTTATTTGTTTATGCGTGTTTTTAAAATGTCAATACCATACTGTTTTGATTCCAATAATTTAGTAGTGTATACCTAAGTCAGTGGTGTCATGCTTCCCACGTTATAATTTTTTTCAAGATGGCTTTGGCCACTGCTTTTGTAGTTCTTATAAATTTAAGATCATTTCTTGTTGGCATACAAAAATGCTTTTGGGATTAGCACATAGTTTTTGTATCCAGAATCACTGCTGAATTTATTTATTCTGTTTCTAAGTAGGATTTAAGAGTGATCTAAATGTAAGGCAATGCCATCTGGGAATAGTGATTTAGGCCTTATGTTCCAATTTCGCTGGCATTTCTTCTTCCTTTTTCCTGATTGTTTTGGCTAGAATTTCCAGAAGTCTGTTGAATAAAAATAATGAATGTGGGCATCTTGTTTCAGATCTTACGAAAGCCTTCAGATCTTCTTCACACCAAGTGAGGTCAGTTGCTGGCTTATAAGTCATCCCTATGTGGAGGGAATTTCCTTCCGCAGTGTGGCATCCTCTTCTAGGTTGGGCAGGACCATCACTGTCTTTCCTTCATTTTAAATACTTCTTTGGAGATTTATTTATTTAGCTGAGGCTGATTTGCTATTTAAAAAGAAACATGTAGCCGGGCAGTGGTAGCACACGCCTTTAATCCCAGCACTTGGGAGGCAGAGGCAGGCATACTTCTGAGTTCCAGGACAGCCAGCGCTACACAGACAAATCCTGTCTCTAAAAAACAAACAAACAAACAAACAAACAAACAAAAAACCCAAAAAAGATCCCACTAATAGCTGCTCATAGCCATTGATTATAACCTTGAAATAACATTCACCCCATCATTTTCTGGTCAAAGCCTATGACCTTAACCTCACACAAGAACAACTATTTACTCAGAGAAAGACAGGACAGACAGCTAAGTGGAGACTTGCCCTGAAGTGACCAATTTATCCCACTTCTCTCCAGGATTCCCCAATACAAGCAAAAATTGTCCTGCTCCTCTAGGACCCTGAGTGAGCTTTCTGTCTGGCCCTGTAATTTAACTCTTCACTAATCACAATGGGTACAAGTTTTATGTCCACAGACCTACCTCTCTTGTCATTATGGATTATACTTCTGAGAGTACAGACAAAAATACCTGAGGTGGGCACAAGGTACCTTCTTCATTATTAAATTTTTAAAATTTATACATAACAGAAGAGTTAATGTGAACAAGCAGAAAATGTCATCTAGGCATGTCCCATGGTGGATAAGATCACATATTTTCTGGGTTACTATGTCATTTGTGACAAATATATACAAAAAGATCAAAGATAAAATGAATGAATAAAGCAAGGAATTCTGCAAGTATCTGGTCTTCTTGTAATTGAGATAGTTAACCGTAAATGCTATGAAATAAAACCTCCAGAAAGCATTTAGTCACAATTGGCAAAAATACTTAAAACTTACTGTGGAACAGGCAGGGAAATTAAAATGAGAAATATTTGTAGTGCCAACTCTAAAACTTCTAGCTAATTGTAGATGGGAAGTCTAGATGCTGCTGCATGCAATGATGTGACATTAGCTGTCCAATTTATCCAGGTCACTTGATCATAAGCACACAAGAGAAGAGAGAAATTGACATTTAAAATTTATTTCCTTCTTAGATTGTGAAAACAAAGAACTTTGAGGCAGGTTGTAACCTAACTAAATTGGTTGGTAAAACCAATCACAGCTTTATAGAGTTCACACTAACATTGGGAAAGATAAACTACAGCTCAGTAGAAAAGCCACTGACACACCAGGGTTAAATGAGAAAAAGAAGTTTCATGATACCCACTGTTTGCAGCCGACCCTAACAAAATTGCTCACAACATCTGAGATGCTCAGGCCACTGGGGTAGAATTGTCAGGGCTTTGGAAACAGTTGCTGTACAGGGATAGCATGAAGAGCAGTTGTGGGGTTGGAACCCACACCTCTGTAACCTTTGGCCTTTTCTGGGATCCCAAAGTATTACCAGTTAATTCAATTTTAAGGTCTCAGGTGGCATAGATATATATTCCTTCTCTATTATTAGTCTCCCATTTATCTTCCATCCCTGCAATTCTCAGGGGTGTCTTCTTCTTCAATTCTACTTTTTACCCTGGACTTTCCTCTCCATCTTCCTCACTGTGTTGCTGGTACCTCAGTCTTCTACCTGGCATTTTTGCCCCTAACCACAGCCTATTTCCCATCTGGAAACATCAGGAATTTTGCACCTCTGAAAGGGTACACACATATCTCCTTTACAGCATCTCCCATTTCCCACATTTCTTCTGATATTATTTCGCTTTCTTTTCCCAATATTCCTTCTGTTTTGAAGCCCACCAAGTGTGATGATTTGATGAGAATGGCCCCCATAAACTCATATGTTTTAATACTTGGTCTGCCATGATAGAAGTGTTTAGAAAGGATTCGGAAGTGGTGCTTTGGAGGAGTTGTGTCATTGGGAGTGGGTGGGGTTTGAAGCTTTAAAACTCCCATGCCATTTCCAGCTAACTCTCTCTGCCTCATATTTGTGAATCAAAATGTCAGCGCTCAGCTATTGCTCTAGCCCCATGCCTGCCTGCCTGCCGGCTACCATGTTCTCCCACCAATGAGCGTCATGGACTATAATCCTCTGGAACTGTATAATCATGGCATTTATCACAGAAATTAAGAGTAGCAAACACCTAACTTCCCAGTCTTCTCTGAACACAACTTCCTACTGACATCTCTCTGTTGAACTCACCTACTCCTCACCCTTCTCAGTTAGCCTGTCTTCTGATTCCCACTGAGACCAACCTAAAATCATTGTTGTTCATTAATAACGGTCCTCTTAGCCATACCATGTGTGCCTCTACTGCTTAGGTTCAGTTTGTGGGTTTGAAGCTGGAGATAGAACCTTTTCAGAGGCTTTCGTGTCCTCAATCACTCAATGCTGTCCCTGCTCCATTGATGTTCACGATAGATGCCCCTTACGCATGGTACAGCTGAACAGTCTAGTGAATACTGTTGGGAAAGCTTACAAAAGTGTGCATCTTTGTGTCCAAAGAACTTCATAACTTCTGATAGCGACTGTGTTGCAGGACACTCTGTGACTTCAGCCGTGTCTTTCCTAACCAGTGCTTCCATGTCTCTGAACAGTCCTAATTCTTTCATAATACAAAGTCTGTCCTAATCCTTCTCAATAAAGATCACCCCATGTAACTACCTCAAATCCCATAAAGAGCACAAAGGTTTACGTATGAGCTTAGTTGTTCTCCACAAAATCCTCACTCCTTAATTTCTTCTCTTCTATACACATGCGTCTTTCTCTAGACCCTACGGTGTCATTCTCCTCACCCTCTCACCCCACTCACACTCCCATCCCCCACCCCTGTGCCTCAGCTCAGGAACCTAGCTCTTATCAGTCCTCTTTCTTTCTTTTTTCTTTTTTTTTTAATTTTTTTATTTGATATAATTTATTTACATTTCAAATGATTTCCCCTTTTCTAGCCCCCCACTCCCCGAAAGTCCCGTAAGCCCCCTTCTCTTCCCCTGTCCTCCCACCCACCCCTTCCCACTTCCCCGTTCTGGTTTTGTCGAATACTGCTTCACTGAGTCTTTCCAGAACCAGGGGCCACTCCTCCTTTCTTCTTGTACCTCATTTGATGTGTGGATTATGTTTTGGGTATTCCAGTTTTCTAGCTTAATATCCACTTATTAGTGAGTACATACCATGATTCACCTTTTGAGTCTGGGTTACCTCACTTAGTATGATATTCTCTAGCTCCATCCATTTGCCTAAGAATTTCATGAATTCATTGTTTCTAATGGCTGAATAGTACTCCATTGTGTAGATATACCACATTTTTTGCATCCACTCTTCTGTTGAGGGATACCTGGGTTCTTTCCAGCATCTGGCAATCATAAATAGGGCTGCTATGAACATAGTAGAGCATGTATCCTTATTACGTGGTGGGGAATCCTCTGGGTATATGCCCAGGAGTGGTATAGCAGGATCTTCTGGAAGTGAGGTGCCCAGTTTTCGGAGGAACTGCCAGACTGATTTCCAGAGTGGTTGTACCAATTTGCAACCCCACCAGCAGTGGAGGAGTGTTCCTCTTTCTCCACACCCTCTCCAACACCTGCTGTCTCCTGAATTTTTAATCTTAGCCATTCTAACTGGTGTAAGATGAAATCTCAGGGTTGTTTTGATTTGCATTTCCCTAATGACTAATGAAGTTGAGCATTTTTTAAGATGCTTCTCTGCCATCCGAAGTTCTTCAGGTGAGAATTCTTTGTTTAATTCAGTACCCCATTTTTTAATAGGGTTGTTTGGTTTTCTGGAGTCTAACTTCTTGAGTTCTTTATATATATTGAATATTAGCCCTCTATCTGATGTAGGATTTGTGCAAATCAGTGGCCTTCCTATACTCAAAGGATAAGCAGGCTGAGAAAGAAATTAGGGAAATGACCCCCTTCACAATAGCCATAAACAATATAAAGTATCTTGGGGTGACTCTTACCAAACATGTGAAAGATCTGTATGACAAGAACTTCAAGACTCTGAAGAAGGAAATGGAAGAAGACCTCAAAAAATGGGAAAACCTCCCATGCGCATGGATCGGTAGGATCAATATAGTTAAAATGGCCATCTTGCCAAAAGCAATATACAGATTCAATGCAATACCCATCAAAATCCCAACTCAATTCTTCACAGAGTTAGAAAGAGCAATTATCAAATTCATCTGGAACAACAAAAAACCCAGGATAGTTAAAACTATTCTCAGCAACAAAAGAAAATCTGGGGGAATCAGTATCCCTGACCTCAAGCAATACTACAGAGCAATAGTGTTAAAAACTGCATGGTATTGGTACAGTGACAGGCAGGCAGATCAATGGAACAGGATTGAAGATCCAGAAATGAACGCACACACCTATGGCCACTTGATCCTAGACAAAGAGGCTGAAAACATCCAATGGAAAAAAGATAGCCTTTTCAACAAATGGTGCTGGTTCAACTGGAGGGCAGCATGCATAAGAATGCGAATTGATCCATTCTTGTCTCCTTGTACTAAGCTCAAATCCAAATGGATCAAGGACCTCCACATAAAGCCAGACACTCTGAAGCTAATAGAAAAGAAACTGGGGAAGACCCTTGAGGACATCGGTACAGGGAGAAAGTTTCTGAACAGAACACCAATAGCGTATGCTCTAAGAGCAAGAATTGACAAATGGGACCTCATAAAATTACAAAGTTTCTGTAAGGCAAAGGACACCATCAAGAGGACAAATCGGCCACCAACAAATTCTTATTGTATCTTTAGATTCCTTATCTCTTGGTGGCTCTTTCCCTAGCCTCTAATATGTAATTCAGTTCTCCAGAGCCTTCTTTTTATTATAGAATATTATATCATATTTCTGTTATAGCTCATTCTTTACATGCCAGAATATTCTGCTTTATAAACCCATGATAACAGGACCTGGGACTACGGCACTGTTCTCATTGAGTTTCCTGTGGGGAATCTTGTTCTTGTCTCAAAGCAAGCCTCTTGGTTGTCTCCAACATCCGGGCACTCCTACTATTTGAAACAATGTTTAATTTTCAATTAACGTACATGTGAGTGTGTGCCTGCATGTGTTTGTGTGCACTGTGTGTGTGAGCAGAATCCCATGGAGGCCAGAAGACTGCATCAGATTCAGAACTATATGATGTGGGTGCTGGGCACTGAAGCTGATTTATCTACAAGAGCCATAAGTACCCCCAACTGCTGGGTCATCTCCAGTTGCTGCTAAGATGTTGTAGTTGTTGGATCAAATCACATGTGGCCCAACATGGCCTCCAAGTCCTCTAGTCGCCAAGGATGACTTCAGATTCCTGACTCTTCTGCTTTCACTGCCTGAATGCTGGCCTCGTAGGTTAATGCAGCCCTTGCTAGGGATCAACCCAAGCTTTCATTCATACTAGGCAAGCACTCTACCATATACTGAGTTGGACAATGCTGCTTTTAAGACTTCTAACCCCATTTGTTTTCTCAGTACTATGAGATGACCTGAGCATGCTGAGCAGGGATGCACAGTTCTGCTTTGCACACACTCTTCTAGGTTCGTGGAATCCTCCTCGCCATTCTCTTCCACTTTCTCCAGCTAGGGAAACGCATTCCACGTATCTTTCAAGTTCCAGTATGGACACACCTTTTCTGAGCTGCCTTGCCAGGCTGAATCTCTCAGTATGCTCTTCTGGTTACTAAGCTAACTTTACTTCTCCTCCAAGTTGAGCTTCCAAAGTAACCTTTCCGTTCCAAAGTCTCTGATTTAAAACCAGAAGCAGATACATAGAAGGGACCCCACACATGTTCCTTGTTGACAGCCCCTTTGCCCTGTTCTCTGTCTGCACAGGTTGGGGGACTTGATGATTTTGTCCCTCTCTCCCCCTTCTCTTTCTTCTTTATCTTGTCCCTCCATTTGAATGCATTTTTAATTCACAATGACTCTGCTTAATTAGCATTGATTCCCAGCATTGGAGCCAGTCTCTCTCAGGTCTTTATCATGTTTTTTTTTTTTGAAAACTGTGACTGCCATTTTATTTTTTCCATTTATTTATTCACTTTACAATCCTGGTTGCAGCCCCCACCTCCCAGTCCCACCCTCATGGGGCCCCTCCCTCCTTCCCACTTTCCCCTTTACCTCTGAGAAGGTCCTTTCCTAGGGAACCAACCCACACTGGCACCTCTCAAGTTATGACTACATTTTAAATCCTTTTCCATCCTGATCTATGAGATGATGATTGGTTTTCCTTGAATGGATAAAATAGATAAAGAACAAAAGACATAACCTCTCATGTTTATATACGTGCTTATGCTTTGTAGAAGTCCGGTATGTAGGCTTAGATTCTCATGTAAATATGTAGTCATATAAAACAAGAAAAATTAAACAAAAACTATGTGGCCAGTTTCAAAATTGACTTTCAGTTTATACACATGTAAGTGTATGCCTGCATGTGTTTGTGTGTACTGTGTGTGAGCAGAATTCCATGGAGGCCAGGAGACTGCATCCAATTGATCAGTGGACTCTCAAATAAGAATCACCATTTCAGCAGAACTGAATGCCATTTCACCAGGCACCTTTGTTAGGTTCCGATTTATAAATTTTTCAGAAAAAGTATTAACTAAGGAAGTGGACCGTGATGCCACCCAAGTCCTGTCTGTAATCAGAAAGATCTCTCCAGCTGTGGCCCTCATCTGGCTGGCATTTTCCTATAGCTGCTCACGTATTAATGGTCCTGGTGCTACTGATACTTCTCTCCCCATCACCATGCAGATTGATGGCAAAATGGTTCTCGCCAATACAGCTTTTAGATGTCGTCAGTCTAGACACAGGCAGGAATTACTGGAAACATGTCTCTTTTCTTTATTTCACAGATACGTTACCCTTCTTACCCTTTTGCACTTAAACCTCAGCTTCAAAGGGGCAGACGTGTCTTTCAGCTTTGATGATTTCATGGGGATGATGGGTTTTGTTTATGTTGTTACACTCAACTACATTTGGCCCCTTTCTCCTCTCCCTATATCTTCATGCATTAATGGAACAGGGTTATCCAGATGGCTAGATGGCTTTGAAGGCTGCCTGGAGTATTTCACATATTAGATGTTAATAGATGGAAGACTACTTTTTGATTTTTTTTTAAAACTACATTTTCTTTTCTCTACATCCCTTTACCATCACAGTTTGGGTAGGAGTGTCTCATGTCCTCTATAGAAGGAAGAACATGGGACATGGTTTGGCACTCATTCCAACAAGAACAAAGAGAAAGCCACCATTCATCAAAACAAAGAAATAACTGGGGCACAAGTGGGTCGATGGTAGAGGGAGGATTCAGGAGACTTTGAGAAAGAAAGATGACTGATTTACAGCAACTTTTGTAACTGTAATATATATATATATATATATATATATATATATATATATATATATATATATATATATATATATACACACACACAATTGGGCCAAATTTAGCCCCTTTTGGTTCTGCTGCCCTGTATTGGGTACATTTGGAAGGAACATTTACATATAAAAACAAAATAATTGATTCTCTTTGCACATGTGAGTGTATTTTGACCACATATGGGCCATTATATGTAGATAAAATGTTATGTTTTTTTCTCTTGAGAACATTCATAAATGTGTAAGTTAGGGAGAGAGGTAGGAAAAATCTTGCCTCTGGATGAGTTTGCTCCATGTGCTCTGAAAATGAAATGTAGTGTCTTAGTCAGGGATCCTATTCCTGCATAGCATCATGACCAAGAATCAATTTGGAGAGGAAAGGATTTATTCAGCTTATACTTCCACACAGCTGTTCATCACTAAAGGAAGTCAGGACTGGAACTCAAGCAGGTCAGGAAGCAGGATCTGAGGCAGAGGCCACAGGGGCGGAGGAGGGGGATGTTACTCACTGGTTTGCTTTCCCTGGCTTGCTCAGCTTGCTTTCTTATAGAACCCAAGACTACCAGCCCAGGGATGGTACCACCCAAAATGGGCCCTCCTGCCTTGATCACTAATTGAGAAAATGCCTTACAGCTGGATCTCATGGAGGCCTTTCCTCACCTGAAGCTCCTTTCTCTGTGATAATGCCAGCTCGTGTCAAGTTGACACACAAAACCAGCTACCAGATGTGTAGCTACCTACATCTTAAGCGTAAGGGAAGTGCCTCGTGGAGATGAAGCTCTGGAGTGAGTTCCCATTGGAGAATATTGGAGAATAGCTATTCAATAGGATGGGGGGAGTGTTTGGCATTTTCCATGTTTGGGTGTAGTGAGCATTTTAGTAGTCTCTGCTGTCTTCTTTTCAGACCACATATTTATGATGGTCAGTTGTAGTGGGTTTAGGACATTTTGTCCATTGCTGGATAACAATGAATATATTTCCTTTTATTCAAACCAGTGAAAGGTAAGAAAAATCTTTCTGAACCCTTTATGGAAAACAGTGCTTAAGAGAGAGAAGTGACAGGTGAGCCCAGTGATCTAGATAGTATAGTGGGAAGAGGGTAAAGCTATGTCTAATGTTAGTACAGCTCTTCATAGCAGGATGAGATCATCAGAGAGCTGAGGTAGTGTGATGATCACCTTCTGCCAAGTGGGTATGTGTGACATTTTATCATGCTTTGGATTTAGTAGTGCCAAACTGTGGTTTCAATATCTTTTTTTTCTTTTGGTTTTTTGAGACAGGGTTTCTCTGTGTAGTCCTGGCTGTCCTGGAACTCACTCTGTAGACCAGGCTGGCCTCAAACTCAGAAATCCACCTGCCTCTGCCTCCCAAGTTCTAGGATTAAAGGTGTGTGCCACCACCGCCTGGCCAGCATTCAATATCATTTACATTGTCTTTCAATTGATAAACATACATAACTTTTAATTTTTCCCTATTTTATTGTTACACAGTTTCATACATAGATATAGTTTTAGTCATTTTAACCCTCCATTTCACTCTCATCCTCTTCTATTGAAACCTTTCTTCTTCTTAACAAGACCCTTCTTCTTTCATCTCTTTTGTGTGCATGAGTGTGTGTATATGCATGTGATCCACTAAATTAATTAGTGTTGTTTGACAGTGCAGATAGGAGGCTATTTCCTAGAATATGAGCAACTTGTCAGTGGTCACACCACAAGGAAATGATACTCCCTCCCTCAGAACCATAAATGACCACCTGGCATTTCCTGACAATTGGCTTGCAATGCAACTATGTAAATGAGAAATATTCCAGCATGAGATTTCTGGGTGTTTAATTGCATTCCAGATCTTTCTGGTACTTAGGTTAGGAAATACTGATTTCACTAGAATCTTCTTTCCATGGTTGTGGGATGAAGTTATGTACTATGAGTCCTGTTAATAACAATTCTACTTCTTCTTCTTCTTCTTCTTCTTCTTCTTCTTCTTCTTCTTCTTCTTCTTCTTCTTTGATGATTTAGTAATTCAATTTATGTGCAGAAAACTTAGCAGTATACATTTAACCTAGTTTAGTGGAAAGTATTTTTTTGCCTTTGCCTTTGCCTTTTTCCAGTTTGGCAATGTGGGTTAATAACTTCTACCATCTTAGCCAGAGCATCTTTGTTTTCCAATTTAACCAGTGTGAGGGCAAGAGTAGTACATGTCTTCCTGTGGACCAGTGCCCCAGCTTGGCCTTCCTCTTATGATGCTGTAGGGCACCCCCTATCTTGGGACAGAATCAGGGACAGGGGCCACCTTCCACCCTTTGGCCATCTTTCTTTGGACATCTTGCACAAACATATAATAAAAATTAATCATCAGGGTGGGCTGGTATACAGGGATGTGCAACCAGGCCTAAGTCAGGAGGTTGGAAGTGACAAAGGCAGAACTCACCAGACTGTTGTCCCCCTCCAAATTCCTTCTCAAATTCTCAGGATGCAGGGTTGGTTCAATATACGGAAATCCATCAATGCAATCCACTACATAAACAAACTCAAAGAAAAAAACCACATGGTCATTTCATTGGATGCTGAAAAAGCATTTGACAAAATTCAGCATCCTTTCATGCTTAAAGTCTTGGAAAGAACAGGAATTCAAGGCCCATACCTAAACATAGTAAAAGCAATATACAGTAAACTGGTAGCCAGCATCAAACTAAATGGAGAGAAACTTGAAGCGATCCCACTAAAATCAGGGACTAGACAGGGCTGCCCCCTCTCTCCTTATCTTTTCAATATTGTACTTGAGGTACTAGCTCGGGCAATTAGACAACATAAGGAGGTCAAAGGGATACATATTGGAAAGGAAGAAGTCAAACTATCATTATTTGCAGATGACATGATAGTCTACCTAAGTGACCCAAAAAACTCCACTAGAGAACTCCTACAGCTGATAAACAACTTCAGCAAAGTGGCAGGTTATAAAATCAAAACAAGCAAATCAATGGCCTTCCTATACTCAAAGGATAAGCAGGCTGAGAAAGAAATTAGGGAAATGACCCCCTTCACAATAGCCACAAACAGTATAAAGTATCTTGGGGTGACTCTTACCAAACATGTGAAAGATCTTTATGACAAGAACTTCAAGACTCTGAAGAAGGAAATGGAAGAAGACCTCAAAAAATGGGAAAACCTCCCATGCTCATGGATCGGTAGGATCAATATAGTTAAAATGGCCATTTTGCCAAAAGCAATATACAGATTCAATGCAATACCCATCAAAATCCCAACTCAATTCTTCACAGAGTTAGAAAGAGCAATTATCAAATTCATCTGGAATAACAAAAAACCCAGGATAGCTAAAACTATTCTCAGCAACAAAAGAAATTCTGGGGGAATCAGTATCCCTGACCTCAAGCAATACTACAGAGCAATAGTGTTAAAAACTGCATGGTATTGGTACAGTGACAGGCAGGCGGATCAATGGAACAGGATTGAAGATCCAGAAATGAACCCACACACCTATGGCCACCTGCTCCTCGACAAAGGGGCTGAAAACATCCAATGGAAAAAAGATAGCCTTTTCAACAAATGGTGCTGGTTCAACTGGAGGTCAGCATGCAGAAGAATGCGAATTGATCCATCCTTGTCTCCTTGTACTAAGCTCAAATCCAAATGGATCAAGGACCTCCACATAAAGCCAGACACTCTGAAGCTAATAGAAAAGAAACTGGGGAAGACCCTTGAGGACATCGGTACAGGGAGAAAGTTTCTGAACAGAACACCAATAGCGTATGCTCTAAGATCAAGAATTGACAAATGGGACCTTATAAAATTACAAAGTTTCTGTACGGCAAAGGACACCATCAAAAGGACAAATCGGCAACCAACAAATTGGGAAAAGATCTTCACCAATCCTACATCAGATAGAGGGCTAATATCCAATATATATAAAGAACTCAAGAAGTTAGACTCCAGAAAACCAAACAACCCTATTAAAAAATGGGGTACAGAGTTAAACAAAGAATTCTCACCTGAAGAACACCGGATGGCGGAGAAGCATCTTAAAAAATACTCAACTTCATTAGTTATTAGGGAAATGCAAATCAAAACAACCCTGAGATTTCATCTTACACCAGTCAGAATGGCTAAGATTAAAAATTCAGGAGACAGCAGGTGTTGGAGAGGGTGTGAAGAAAAAGGAACACTCCTCCACTGCTGGTGGGGTTGCAAATTGGTACAACCACTCTGGAAATCAGTCTGGCAGTTCCTCAGAAAACTGGGCACCTCACTTCCAGAAGATCCTGCTATACCACTCCTGGGCATATACCCAGAGGATTCCCCACCATGTAATAAGGATACATGTTATACTATGTTTATAGCAGCCCTATTTATAATTGCCAGATGCTGGAAAGAACCCAGGTATCCCTCAACAGAAGAGTGGATGCAAAAAATGTGGTATATATACACAATGGAGTACTATTCAGCCATTAGAAACAATGAATTCATGAAATTCTTAGGCAAATGGATGGAGCTAGAGAACATCATACTAAGTGAGGTAACCCAGACTCAAAAGGTGACTCATGGTATGCACTCACTAATAAGTGGATATTAACCTAGAAAACTGGAATACCCCAAACATAATCCATACATCAAATGAGGTACAAGAAGAAAGGAGGAGTGGCCCCTTGTTCTGGAAAAACTCAGTGAAGCAGTATAGGGCAAAACCAGAACGGGGAAGTGGGAAGGGGTGGGTGGGAGGACAGGGGGAGAGAAGGGGGCTTATGGGACTTTCGGGGAGTGGGGGGCTAGAAAAGGGGAAATCATTTGAAATGTAATAAAAAATATATCGAATTTTAAAAAAAAGTTCATTTGGCACTCTGAGGTGTCAGGGGACACACCCATAAAATAATACAGCAACTCAACTGCTGGGTATATATAGTTTCCAGTTTAAAAATGGTGTTTGCATGTATCTATCTATCTATCTATCTATCTATCTATCTATCTATCTATCTATCTATCTATCTAATCTCTATCTCTATCTCTATCTCTATCTCTATCTCTATCTCAATCTCTATCTATCTATCTATCTATCTATCTATCTATCTATCTATCTAATCTCTATCTCCATCTATCTCTATATCTATCTATCTATCTATCTATCTATCTATCTATCTATCTATCTATGGGTGTTTCCATATGAATGCACAAACGTATGCAGGTGCCTTGGGGCTCAGAAGAGAGTGTTGGATACGATACCCTGGAGCTAGAGTTATAGGTAGACATGAACCAAATAATCTGGTTGGTATGGCTGAACTGGAGTCTTCTGGAAGATAAGAAAGTGCTACTGAGTCATCTCTACAGCTCTGTCCAGTTTCTTTTGCAGTAGACACCATGCAGGTTTCTAACACTAAGGTTCAGTGAAGCAATGATAAGAAGTTGACAGAATAGGAAGTGTATGTCATGAGAAAGGGTAGTCTACAGGTAAACTTGGACAGTAGGCTTAGGCTTTGAATCTGGGTTGGCTTTAATGGTAGCTTCTCCTTTTGTGTGGAAGTCAAGAAGCAAGGCAGGCTAGAATACAGACTTATATTTTCACTATGGGAATTTGTCAGATGATTTTTTTTTCATCCTTGAAACTCAAAGGCTTTTTTTTTTTTTTTTTTTTTTTTTTTTTTTTGTAAAATGCTGAAACTTGTGTTCATCTTGTGAGGTTGCTTTAAGAATCAAAGATGGACTAAGGGGGTTTGGAGTCCCATGGTGGGAGCAACAGTGTCAACAGGCCAGAGCTCCTAGAGCTCCCAGAGCTCCCAGGGAATGGGCCACCAACCAAAGAATACACATGGAGGGACCCATGGCACTGGCCACATATGCGGCAGAGGATGGCCTTGTTAGACATCAGTGAAAGGAGAGGCCTTTGGGCCTGAGAGTGTTCAGGGCCCCAGTATAGGGGAATGCCAGGGTGGGAGGAGGCAGGGGAAGGGAGGATAGGATAGGGAGTTTCTGAAGGGGAGCCTGGAAAGAGGAAAACATTTGAAATGTAAATAAAGAAAATATCCAATCCCCCCCAAAAAGAGTAGATACAATAACCCAACCCTATTTGACTAATAGTCTAATATTTCTATGCTCTATGTTTTCTTTTCAACTTTATTGAAAATAAAGGGTATGTTTCTTACCCTTTATTTAAGGATAGAGAAAGAAAGTAATAGTAAAGAACAAAAAAAGAATCAAAGGTGGACCAGGCAATCTGTTTGAAGCTATGGCAAAGGCATGGTCCATCGCAAGTGGTGGACAAGTGACGGCTGGAAGCCTGCCAGGCAGTACCTGGTAGTGGACAATTCTCTATCTGGAGACAGGTTGCAAAAGGAGAATTCAAGCTATTTCATTCCCCTTGTTCCTTCTGAGTCCATGGCCACTGTCTATCCTGATTGTGAGCACCTCAGGTGTGGAGGATGGGCAGCTCCCATTACTCTATGGGAACAGGTCTCCAGCTGGTATTGTTTCCTTTCCAAATCTAAGTGCATCTGTTGAGCTGGGGATTTGGGATGGAGCTTGTCCCAGGGGATAACAGAGGTGGGGGAGGTAAACATGAAGTGGTGTTTGGTAATACAAACCACGTTTCCTGGCTCAGCCACTTAGTTCTTCCCCTTGGGAAAATTTTACTGGTATTTTGCCTGACTGGGAGTCTGCACTTCCTGTTATGAACTGGTTAAGGAGATAATGATAACAGGATTATGAGAAATGGTAGTGAGACAGATCTCACAGTATGACCATGGAGAAGAGGCTCTGCCATCCGGAGAGACGATAAAAGCAAGTTGCTATTCTTATTTGTTTTGTAAAATGTTTCTTTTTAAATGATAAAGCAGTGATGCCTTATTTTATACATTTTGAAGCCACGGGGGATGTAAGAATCTTAGAAATGGTAAATGCTGCCTGTGCTCTGTGGTCATTACTATTGACAGGCTCCTGTTTTCCTTTTTCTTCATCTCTTTGGCCACGTGTACATTATGAATGAGTATGCAAGTGAGCATACAATCTTGAGACTTTTGTACAGCATTTAAACAAAACACACATAGACATGTGCAATCTTTGTGTCTTTAGTAATGTCAAACAGCAAAGAATTTCCTCATGTAGTTATATATTCATTGTTAAAGTATGTATTTATAGCTTATGTATCCAGATTGGAGTTATGTCTCAGTTTTGATGTTGTAGATGAAGTTGCAATAAGCATCCATTACAAAACTCTACATCTGCATGGTTGTTGCTTCCTTCTCTTAATTTGTATTATTTATTCATTTGTGTATTTAATATGGTGTGTGCATGTGTGCGTGTATACGCATATGCATGTGTGTGTAGAGGTGTGTGCATGTGTGTAGCATCCTGGTTGATTTCAGGTTTATAGTCAATCACTTTCAACCCTATTCCTTCACTGAATGCAAAGCTCTCCATGTTAGCTAGGATGGCTAGCCAACATCCCTAAGGAATCCACTTATCTCTGCATCAGGGTTGATCTCAGGAATTTCTAGACACACGCACACACACACCCCCCCAAAACCAATAAACCAATAAACCATTTAACCAACTAACCAAATGAAAAATCAACATGGGCCACTGAAATGGCTCAGAAGCTAAAGGTGCTTGTCACTAGCCTACTGAATTGAGTTTAATCGCCATAACCCAATGCTATACTGACATCCACATATAGATCATGGCACACACACACACACACACACACACACACACACACACTAATTAAAAATAGCAAGAAAAGTATTTATAGAGTTGCGCATACTGAATTTGAAGCCTGTGTTGGTGTTAAAGGCACATGTCTCCATGCTGCACTGTCATGTGAGTCCCAGAGAGCTGGTCCCAGGTCTTCATGGTTATAGGGCAGCTACTTTACCCAGAAGCCATACCCACATAATTGAAGTAGTTTCTGGAAGATGGTTTTACACCTATGCTGCTTCATGAGAGTTCTCTTTTCGTTGTTTGAGATTTCATATGTGTATGGGGAAATATGATTATAACTACTTCCATTTACTATTTATCCCCCAGTCTCCCTCTGTCTTAGGGTTTCTTTTTTCTTTTTAATTTTTTATTTGATATATTCTTTATTTACATTTCAAATGCTTTTTGCTTTTCAGGATCCCCCTCTCCGAAAGTCCCATAAATCCTCTTCCCTCCCCCTATTCCCCTATCAACCCCTTCCCACTTCCCTGTCCTGGTATTTCCCTACACTGTTGCACTGAGCCTTTCCAGGACCAGGAGCCTCTCCTTCCTTCTTCTTGGGCATCATTTGATATGTGAATTGTTTCCTGGGTATTCCAAGCTTCTGGTCTAATATCAATTTATCAGTGAGTGCATACCATGTGTGTTCTTTTATTTTTTTTGTCTTTTTTTAATTTATTGATATATTTTTATTTACATTTCAAATGATTTCCCCTTTCTGGGTCCCCACTCCCTGAAAGTCCCATAAGCCCTCTTCACCCCCGCCCCCTGTTCCTCCATCTACCCCTTCCCGCTTCCCTGTTCTGGAATTCCCCTATACTCTTGCACTGAGTCTTTCCAGAACCAGGGGCCACTCCTCCATTCTTTTTGGAAATCATTTAATATGTGGATTATGTCTTGGGTATTCAAAGTTTCTAGGCTAATATCCACTTATCAGTGAGTGCATACCATGATTGATCTTTTGAGACTGGGTTACCTCACTTAGTATGATGTTCTCCAGTGATTGGGTTACCTCACTCAGGATGACATTCTCCAGTTCCACCCATTTGCCTAAGAATTTCATGAATTCATTGTTTTTAATAGCTGAGTAGTATTCTATAGTATAAATATACCACATTTTCTGTATCCATTCCTCTGTTGAGGGATATCTGAGTTCTTTCCAGCTTCTGGCTATTATAAATAGAGCTGCTATGAACATAGTGGAGCATGTGTCCTTATTGCATGCTGGGAAATCCTCTGGATATATGCCCAGAATTGGTATAGCAGGGTCCTCCAGTAGTATTATGCCCAGTTTTCCGAGGAACCACCAGACTGATTTCCAGAGTGATTGTACCAGCTTGCAACCCCACCAGCAGTGGAGGAGTATTCCTCTTCCTCCACATTCTTGCCAGCACCTGTTTAGTACTGAGTTTTTGATCTTAGCCATTCTGACTGGTGTGAGGTGATATCTCAGGGTTGTTTTAATTTGTGTTTCCCTGATGACTAAGGATGTTGAACATTTCTTTAGGTGCTTCTCAGCCATTTGATATTCCTCAGGTGAAAATTCTTTGTTTTGCTCTGTACCCCATTTTTAATAGGGTTATTTGGCTCTCTGGAGTCTATCTTCTTGAGTTCTTTGCATATCTTGGATATCAACCCTCTGTCAGGTGTAGGATTGGTTAAGATCTTTTCCCAGGGTTTCTATTGCTGCACAAAACATCATGATCAAAAATCAAGTTGGGAAGGAAAGGATTTATTCAGCTCACATTTCTACACAGCTATTTATCACCAAAGGAAGTCAGGACTGCAACTCAAGCAGGTCAGGAAGCAGGAGCTGATTCAGAGGCCATGGAGGGATGTTTCTTACTGGCTTGCTTCCCCTGGATTGGTCAGCTTGCTTTCTTATAGAACCTAAGACTACCAGCCCAGAGATGGCACCATCCAAAATGGGCGCTCCCCCTTGATCCTAATTGATAAAATACCTTACAGCTGGATATCATGGAGGTATTTCCTCACCTGAAGCTCCTTTCTCTGTGATCACTCCAGCATTTGTCAAGTTGTTGACACACAAAACCTACCAGTACACCCTCCATATCTCACCCCAATGCCTGTCCCTCCTAATTGTCTCTCTCTCTCTTTTTCTGTCTCCTCCCACTAAGTCCAATTAGTGTTGACTCTACATGCATTAGTATGGGGTCTTTCACTGGGGTATTAGAAACCTACCAAAAGACATATTTTTCAAGAAGAGTGGTTTTCAACCAATGGTGGGGCCTAGAGATCACTACCACCTTTATTTTAAGAACTTGTTGTATAGGATAGTTCTGATTTCGTCTCATTGTTATCAAAGTAACACAATTTTGTCAGCTTGCCATAGGAAGTTTGTCATTGTTTTGGGAACAATGTGTATCTGTACATTTTAGGGTTTTTTTTTTTTTGGATTTGGTTTTTTTAGAGACGGGGTTTCTCTGTATAGCCCTGACTGTCCTGGAACTCACTCTGTAGACCAGGCTGACCTGGAACTCAGAAATCTGCCTGCCTCTGCCTCCCAGAGTGCTGGGATTACAGGCATGTGCCACCACCACACGGAGTATGTGCACATTTTAAAGGGTGAATTTAAAAAAGTTTTGGCCATTTGCATTATTTTTTAATTACTTTTTTGTGCCTTTTTACTACAAATAGGATATTTTCTTTATTCTAAGTCTATATGAGTCTATATATACATGCACACATGTGTGTTGCATTATAAATGTGTATATGCATGTGTGTGTGTGTATGTGTATCTGTTTCTGTGTGTGTTGTTCTATGAGATTGTATGCGCATGCATTTGAGTATATGTATATGTGTGCTTGTTTGTATAATGTGTGTGTTAAAGTATATTGACTGTCTTAAGTGTTAAAGACATTTCTTCTCTTTTGTCATTTGATTTTGTGTTTATGGCATTACATGATAGAATGAGGTTTTCATACTTATTATGTTCAACTCTATCAATACCTTTTTGATACTTTTCCTTATTTATTGTGTGTGCATGCATGTGCACGTGTGTGCATGCATGTGCACGTGTGTGCATGCATTTGTGATGGCTTGTAGAAGTCACTTCTTTGCTTTAAACATGTGGACAATGGGGATTAGACTCAAGCAGTCAGGCTTGGTGGCACGTGCCTTTACCTTCTGAGCCATTTCAGTGGCCTTTGTGGTGATATATATCTGTCTATACTTGGAGATTCCTAAGGTCAGTTATTTCTTAAGGTCCATATTTATATTTTATTCTTATTTTTAAAGCAAACCCTTCAATCCAGCTAGAATTTATTCTATTACAGTATATGAGCTACTATACAACTTAACATTTTTGTTTATGAATATATTTATTATTTATTGCACAAATTAAGACATCTTCTTCTTAAGAAATGATATTTTTTATAAGCCAAGCACAGAGTATATAAATAAAATTATTTCTTTTCTAGCTGTGCAGGCCATATGAGATGGGATGAGTAACTAGCCCCTCCTCACCCTGCAGGAGTCTTAGGTCATGCTGTAGTGCAGAGCTAGCCCATTTCTTTCTTAAGAAAGAGGCATTTTTATGTGGATGCACTAAGGTCCTTAGTAAAGTCAGAGAGGCAACAATCTTCTGTTGATTGAATTTTAACTTAATTTAATTTCCTTGGCAATCCCAGATGGTGTCATCCCATAGCTAAAGGCTAAAGAGGGGCACTCTGCAAATGGAGGGAAAACATAGTGACTTATAATCAGAAACACAAGGCACGGAAACCAATGCTGCCCATCAACAGTGAGTCACAGTGTGAATTCTCAGAGAACCATGGAGTTGTAGACAGGGTTTCAAACACCTTTGTCCAAGTTTAAGCAAGTAATGTCATCTCCAAAGGCTATTGCTGGGGTTAGAATCTAGAAGGGTGGGTTTAAAACCATGGAATACACACGGTACAAGGAAAAAAACCCAGAATATTCTTGAGTGAGAAAAATCAATATTGCTTAAATGGTGGCTCATTAAAAACAACAGAAATATATCTAATTCTGACATTTTAACTCAGTTCAAAGCAGGGACTGTCAAACACTGGCTTTGTCATTGGTTCTTTGATTTTTGTCAGAGTATTTATTTAAAAGAAAGCTCATTTCCAGTGTTTGCTGTTTCATATTGCTTGAGGTTGTCTGATGAGACAGGATGATGAGCGGGGTGGCTCAGCACCAGGGAATGCACTGTCTTTGGGGGAGCCAGGGAGCAGGGCCATCTGAATCATCCCAGGGACCTCAGCCTCTGTGTGGGTTATTTATCCACCCTGTTAACAGCCATTTCCTGTCATCAGTGGAGGATGCTGATGAAGATGGAGCCAAGAGGTGTCTGGCCAGGGCTAAGTCTGTCTGTGTCAGTTCTAACCCACCCCCAGGACAGATGGGCAACTGAAGCAGCAGTCTCTTTGAGCTAGAAATGGCTCTTAGCACTCACTGCCCACTCCCCACTGTGGCCATCTTTCTGAACAGCCCCTGAAGCCAGGCCTAGGCAATTTTTTGATCCTAAGAGACTCAATTTATGCCGTCTTTGTGGTCTTCTTCAATGTTCAGAGCCAGAGGCAATGGGATATGAAGTAACCATTGTTCATTTTTTTACCCCACTTTGGCAAATAAATGATATACATTCACATAACATTTATGAAAACGCAACCCAGATAACAAGAGGATCTAAAGACAGCTGTCATATAGCTCTCCACTTTTAATAGAAAACTGACTATTGAAAACACTGGGATTATACCATTTCTATACCCTCATAACAGGTCAGGTGCCAAAGCTTGATAAACAAGATAGAATCACACAATGGGATCAAAGGGACAGACAGCCCAGTTGATTTCCAGAGGAAAAGCTTACCAGGATACAATGGAGAGGGGAAAAAAAGCCAATTCTCTCTCAAAGTACAAATATGGGAGCAGTAACCATGTCTGTAGCTGCTGTTGGCCGATGGCCCAAGCCTGCTCACAGAGACATGATGGTTTGCTGAGCTGGGGGAACAGAAGCCACTCACTCATTTGGATGAGAAGGAATTATATACCCAAATTATATCTTTAAAAATTATCTGCATTATTCAAGTGAAGCGGACTGGCCTCCTTCTGAATTACTTAAGTAACTGGTTCCATCCATCTGCCCCTCAAGGGCTGCATGCGTTTCCAGTGCCTTCCTCTCCTCTTCTCCCTTTCTCCTACCTGAATCAGAAGTCCCCTTGAATAATCTTCCTTCAGTGTCACTGGGTCTCTTTCCCCTGTTCTATTTGTAAGTCTGAGCCACATGACCCTTCTTGGCTGACATTCCTTAACTCTCTATGAGTGTATAAATGGCTGTTCAGTCCCAGGATGATTCCAAGATTATTGGCTACTTAAAATTTATTTATTTTATTTTTATGTGTCTGCGTGTTTTACCTGCACAAATGTATGTGCGCCATGTGCATGCCTAGTGTAAGTAGAGGCCAGAAAAGAGTGCTAACGTCCCCTGGAGCTAGAGTTGTGAGCTGTCTGATATGGATCCTGGGAACTGAGCTCAGGTTCTCTGCAAAAGCAACAAGTGCTCTCTCCTCTCCTGGGCCATCCACCTCTCCAGTGTTGGCTGTAGTTTTCTGATCTCCTAAGACTGGATGCTGCCTTCTGCCTTCTGGCCCATCCCAGGTGACTGTAAAGGACCTTAAACTCAGGAGAGGAGGTGTGAAAGGCCTGAGCTCTGATTCCTGGAAATGGATGCCTTTTTACAAGTTGATCCTGCCAGTTGAGGGCAATGAGACTGGTGCAGGTCTGTGAGCCCTGCCACTGGATGCATGATTCCCAGCTGTGTATGTGCAGATGCAGGATGAACAGGGAGAATTAGTAACTCATGTTAACAATAAATTTGGAGCTGGGGAGATTGCTCAGTCAGCAAAGTCTTTCTGGGGTAAACATGGAGATCTAATTTCAATCCTCAAAAACTCACATTTAAAAAGTGGGTGTGATTCCTGAGGAACAACACCTAAAGTTGACCCCTGCCTACACACATCCCATACCCATCTCCTGAAAATTAGCTGAAAGTCTTAGCAGGGTGTGTTATAAATAGAGGATAACATTTAGAAACGCCAACCCCAAATTTCATATTCAGATGCCCTTTAGAGAATGACGTGGCTCAGGGTCCTGGGCAAAGTGAAATGATGACCATGTCCCTGCCAAGTTTTCCTGGTTGTGAGATTTGAATGAGAACCCGAGCCTTCATAGGACGTGACATACACAGTGTTTAGCTATGTGACAGAGGTGCTGGCTAGGGGTGATAGCAGTGTTTGCTAAGTAGCTGTATTGTGTCAGGCATCATTTTAACTGCTATCCCTCTTCCTTTCTGCCACTATCTAGTCACGTGGGTACTATTATAACTTGCTTACTTTTCAGTTAGGTAAATTAAGAACAGATAGATTATAGATTATATTTTCAGTGACCCAGTAGAGACAAACCTGACTCTAGGGTCAGAGCTCTTCTATGCCTGCCTATACCACCTTCCTAGGAGCTTCTTGTATTGGTAAGTACTGAGGGTCTTGGGGAAGTGCCAGTCTGTTCTTTATATTGGCTAAATTGCAAAATTGATCTAAGCTTCAATGGTAGCTGCTGCCAAGATCAATGCAGCCATCTATGTGGACCTCTCCCTCCCTCTCACCTTGACAACCACTCCTTGGCTTTGCCAGGAAGCTATGGTACAGCAGTTAGAGCACGTGGGAGAAGGTATAAAGCACAGATCAGGTCTATAGGGTTCCCTTCTGAACACCAGCTTTCCTCCTAATTTGTAGGACTGTCTATGAGTGCTACACACACACACACACACACACACACACACACACACTTTCCTGTAGTCCTCCTAGAGTCATATAGTCTTCTATTAGTCTATATGAATTCTGTACTATTATTTCCAATTGCTTGTCTGCCTGTGGAACCAGAAAATGTTTATTATGGAGTCAAATATGAGTGATCATTGCCCAGGAACTCAGATTCAGGTTGTCCCAAGTTCCATGTTCCCATGTGGTAACAATTGAAGTATTTTTTTTTTTATAGTAACAAAACAGTGGAAACCATAAATCAAGATGACTCTTTAAGATACTTCTCTGGAAATATCAGCTAGGTTATTTAGAGCAAAGTAGGGCAATTTCTGCTGTAGGTCTCAGATGCCACCCAATGATGCTCTTAGTTTTTGTGTTGGTGGAAGAAAAGGTCTGATTATACTTTCAAGAGGATTTATCTAAATGTCACAAGAATGTCAGATGTCCCAGTTTAGTTTCTATTGGTGTAATAAGGCACTCTGATCAAGCACAGCTTAGGGAGGAAAAGGTTTATTCCATCTTATACTTTATAGTCCATCATCAAAGGATGCCAGGACAGGAATTCAAGGCAGCAATCTGGAGGCAGGAACTGAAAAGCTGTTTACTATCTTTACTGCCCTTACACAATGCATGTTCATTGTGTGTCTTCTCCTGTGTTCAGTATGCATTTGCCATTGGTCATCATCAGCAGATACTTCTCTAGAGGCATACAAGACTCACAACTGGCAGAGGTTATTTCCTTTGTTTTTTTACCACATTGTTTCTCTAATTCTCCCAGGTGCCAAAGTCCTTTAAATAGTTCATCTGGAAATCTGTGTTCCTGTGAGGAGCAGGAAAGTAGATTTTTAGCTCAGATTTGCATGGAATGTTTCTCAAGAGTCTCAATGTGTTGTGCACAGCCCTTGCTTGCCATCTTCACTAACGCACTGGGAAGTTATGCAGCAGGAATCCTAATCCCCCTTCACAGATAAGGTTACTGGGGCATTTATCTGCAGCAACAGTGCCAACCAACAGCAGAATGAATAAGGAAGCCCTAGCTTTCAGGTTCTACTTTCAAGTTCCATTTAGTTCACAGAATAAAGTTCTCTGTGGCATTCCAGGTGTTTGAACACATCACTAACATCATGATAACAAGAGGTTCTATTACAGTTTGGGGGCTGAATATTGCATACATTGGCTAAATCACTCTTCAGAATAACCTACTAAGTTGATATCTTTATACAGATGAGTAAACCAAAGCTTAGCATGGTTAAGCAGACTGAGGACACATATCATGAGTGTGAAAACAATATCTAAACTCCCATACTGAGACCCTGTGGTTCTATGCCCTTCCTTCCTAGCATAACTTCTCTTGGAATCTAAGGAGCTATTGGATGAGGAAGGTCTATGGACTTGGAAATCAAGATTTCCAACATAGTAGCACTGAGGCAGATAGGGCTACAGTCTAACTGGTAGGGGCAAAGCTATGGACAGTCTTTGGGCTAAGGAAATCAAACCTAGAGAAACTTATTCTTAAATTCTCCATATGAATAAAAACCAGCTATATCTTAGAATAACATGGAAGTAGTATGAGGACTTAAGAACAAATAGGCTTCAGATACATTTTGGACTTATTCATCTATCTATCTATCTATCTATCTATCTATCTATCTATCTATCTATCTACCATCTCTCTATCATCTACCATCTATCTACCTACCTATCTCTCTCTCTTTCTCTCTTTCTTTCTCTATGTATCTATGTATCTATCTACTTACCTTTCTCTCTCTCTCTCTCCCTCTCCCTCTCTCTCTTGATCTATCTATCTATCGATCGATCTATCTATCTGTCTATCCATCTGTCTATTGAAATATGGTCTCATGAATCCTAGGCTGGCTTCAGCTTTTCTGTGTAGCTAAGGATGACATTGAATTACTCATCCCCCTGCCTTCCTGTCCTGAGTGTGGAGGTAACAGCATGTGTCACCTTGCCTGGTCATACATAGTGCTGGATTTCCTACACAGAGCTTGTGCTCACAAGGCAAGAATTCTCCCCTCTGAATTACATGCCTAATGAGCATGTCTTCTGTTTGTATTTTTGACATTTTGAACTTTTTGATTCTTTCTGAAACCCTTCAGAGAACACAACCTTGACAGCTACTGTTGCCAGAAATAGTGGAAAAGTTTTGGAAATCCTGACTCAGCCAGGGTCCAAAGTCCACACGTCTATTCCTAAACACGGTGAACGAAATGATCATGCAGTCCAGATTGCTCCATGCGACCACTGCTGCAGCGAGCTGCCGGCCCATTGATTAGCAATGGGCACATTTTTCACCAAAGGCTCTGCCCTGCCTTGCTCTGCTAATCCTGTTTGCAAGCCTCTCCCCACAGAGATCACTACTTCCTAATAATGAATAAGCTTCCACTTGTGAGTTCAAACTGGCAAATTGCCACCTGGCGTTTATTAGCTTTGGATTAATGGATCAAGACTCAAACTTTCTAGTTAAAAGAACAAGACAAGCCCCTAGGAATCAAGACTCTTAGAAAACATCCCCAATTGCTTGGAATTACCATTTCTTCCGGGCCCAAGATTTTTTTTTTTTAACTTCTTCCTTGTAGGTTTCAATTTGTGAGTGAAGCAGAGGAGAGAATTTTTCAGTCTTGTTGGGCAGAGACATTTTATTTTTAGCCTGGGAATTTTGAGCGGGATTCAGATTCTGGCAGAAGTTCCTGCTTACTGTATAGGTGCTAGAAGAGTCGTCTGGACAGAGACTAGCAAGGTCCTTACATCCTAGGCTTGAGGGGCAGGTGGAGTCAGGGTGGGATGGCGAGGAGAAGAAACCACTCAAGGGGCATTGTGAATGATCTGAAACTGACCCACAGGAGGCAACATTGTCTTTCTTCTTACAGCATGGGTGGGTGGGGAATTCTTAAGAAATAAAACTTGGTTCAGGAAGAGAAGGAGGTCTCTGGAAGGGAGTGTAGAAGTAGTGTGGTTGATTTAGGAAGCATAGGTTCCTTATCCTTAGCAAGGGAAGGGTGAGAAGGGAGGCTTGAGGTAGTGAACACAGGTTCCCAGCTGGGATTTTCTAGGCATCTCTCCTTAGTGTCCCTACAAACCCCAAGCTGCTGCAGCTGTCGAGGCTCTGATGCTGGGCTGATGAGACGGAGTTGACTGGGTATGGAAGGTCAGTATGCAGTTCTCCAGATTTTGCTCAGGGACAGATAGTAAGGGTAAGGATAATATTTAGAGTTTTCTATTGATAGCTCCAGTGACATTAGATTGAAGACTGTTAAAACCAAATAGCAGTGAACAAGGTTCCTCTATGTGGATGTTGGAGCCAGAGCGTAGATGGAAAGAAATGAGTGATCAGAACTATTCACAATGGGGAAGACAAACACCATCTGAAGGATTCCAGGGTGGAGGGAGACACGAGGTAGCTCTGACTGCAGGAGGGATGCCATGGATTTTTGGTTCAGAAACTATAGTACAGAAGCACTTGGGTATTTATTAATATGGTATTTCTCCCCTGTTGTCCCCCTAAGTGTAAATTGGCTGAGTGTTCTGGGTTCTGATTGGAAAGACAAGAGACAAAAGACTCATAGAAGTTTTTCTTATGCTTCTGAAGTTAATTGCTGAAAGAAAAGCAAAGGGTTCCATTTGAGAGGAAACGCTTAGCAGCATCTCAGATGGCGTGCAGTAGGATGTACTTAGGAGGTGATGTGGGTTCCTTGGAGCAGAGGGGGCAGAACAGTCTGAATCTTAAATTTGAATCTTAAATCCATGGCAGCCATTTTAAACAGGGAGAAAATGTGGGAAGATCTTAAAGGATGCTTATATACCAGGGTTCAAGTTAAAGAAAAATTCACCTTCTCTCTGCATTTCAGCTATTGGCTTATGGTAGATAGTTTTCAAACCTGTGCTGTTTTGTTTTGTTTGTTTGAGATGGGGATATGCGCCTCAGAAGCCTTGGCTTTTCTCAAACTCATGCCAACCTTCCCACCTCAGCTTCCCAAGTGCAGGAATTACAGGCACAAACCTTTATCCATGGCTTCAAATATGCATTGTGAATATCCATACTCCCCACATTTCATGGGCAAGAAAGGATAATGATTGGGAATCCCTGGAGAAGAATTGGCAGGGGAGAGGAAGAGGAATGCAGTCATCTCACAATGGAAATTAGGGACAGATGTAATTCTTCAGGAGGAGAAATACCCAGAAAAGAGCTTAGACAGGAATTGGAGGCTGTGGTCTGGAAGTTCTCTATCAAGCCACGGCAAGTATTTCTAAAAGGGCAGGGGTGGGGAGAGGGTAATAACAGGACAGTACTACTACTTAACAGGTGTTATACTAAGTCTTACTCTTTTGTGAATATTTTATTTAAGTCATCATTCCTGAGGTGGCTCTTAAAAATACACAGTTTTCAGATGACAAATCTAAGAGTCAAATAGCATACCCAAAGTCACAGGACTAGCAATGATACAGTCAACATTTGAACACTGGTGTTTTGATGTCAGCTGATTATTTCCTTAAAATATGGCCATGCTTTGATCAAAACATCAACAAAATGCTGTCATGGCATTATTTAAATATTTAAATGTGTTGATCTACCTTTTGCACAAGAGGAAACAGGATAAATGCCTCATCTGAGGTCACTTGGCAGATTGTGAAGTAGAAGCCACGTGACCTACCACCAGTGTAGTTCCAAAGCCTTTGGATGAGCTCTGATAAGCTCTGGATGGAGCAGTTTGTGGCTATACTAAGCTGACCCCAAGTGTAGGAATGAAGGGCCAAGCACTTTGCAATTAGCCTGACATGGCCCTGAGTCCCTGGGATACTCATCCTCAGAGCCCTGATCATCCTATGGGTCTGAAGAAACTCTTACTCAATTTATGCTTACGTGTGTATGTATGTATGTATGTATGTATGTATGTATGTATGTATGTGTATGTGTGTGTGTATGTGTGTGTGTATGTGTGTGTGTATGTGTGTGTGTGTATGTGTGTGTGTGTGTGTCAGTGTGTGTGTGTGTGTCAGTGTGTGTGTGTGTGCGTGTGATATGTGTGAGTGTGGGCATGCCTGCTATGGTGCACATGTGAAGATCATAAGAAACTTTTGTCTTCCAGGTGACCAGGCTTGTGTAGCAAGCACTTTCATCCACGGAGCCTTCCCCACGGCCCTTGACCCCCCTGCTTAAGACAGGAACCAAGTATGTATATACTCAAGATTTTGTTGTAGATTCAATGAACCTTAGCACCATATGCAGTGAACATGTATACAGAAGAGATGTTACAGGTTAGTCCAATTGTCCTTGCATGGCTGTGGAGGTGACCAAGCCATCAAAGTGTCAGATGATACAAAGGCTCAGATTAAAGCTCACAGTGTCTTCTTTGCATCCTTCTTGTAGTGGAACTTGCTATACTGATTTCAATACTTTCTTGTGTTTTTTTTTCCCATTAGTGTCAAATTACTGAATATAAAAGCAAAGATCACATTTTCTAATTAGAGAAGAGAGACAAAAGTTCACCTTTGTCTTTTCCTTTTCTTCCTTCCTTCCTTCCTTCCTTCCTTCCTTCCTTCCTTCCTTCCTTCCTTCCTTCCTTCCTTCCTTCCTTCCTTCCTTCCTTTCTTTCTTTCTTTCTTTCTTTCTTTCTTTCTTTCTTTCTTTCTTTCTTTCTTTCTTTCTTTCTTTCTTTCTTTCTTTCTTTCTTTCTTGGTTTTTTGGATTTGTTTTTTGTTTTTTGTTTTTTGTTTTTGTTTTTTGAGACAGGGGTTTCTCTGAATAGCCCTGGCTGTCCTGGAATTCACTCTGTAGACCAGGCTGGCCTCGAACTCAGAAATCCGACTGCCTCTGCCTCCCAGAGTGCTGGGATTACAGGCATGTGCCACCACTGCCCGGCTGCTTTTTCTTTTTTAGTCCTGTTGTGAGTTTCAAAATACAGTAAATTGGCCAGACATAGTGGTGCACATTTGCAGCTCTTACACTCAGGAGGTGGAGACAGGAGAGTTAGGAGTTCCAGACCAGCCTGGGTTACATAGTGACACTGTCTTAAAAAATGATTTTCTAAGGGACTTCAAAGTGAAATTAAACTGATTGCAGGCTCAGTGAGTTAGATAGCAATTGATTGCTCTAGAACAGTCTCTAATTGATTAAACCCCATGGGTTTCAACATCAAAAGGGAATATGATCTCCCTGGCACTAAGAAGTGTTAATCCTGCCCATGTGGGAGTCTGGAGAAGTAATGATTCCACAGAGGGAAGAATGGATCTGTGGTGCTGGAGTCAGAAGACAGAAGTGCTTTGTGCACAGGGCAATGTCATCTGCCTTTAAAGGAAGCTTCTATTGTCATGATATTTACTGATTCTTTTATGCTGTTCTGAGTACCAAATGTTGGGTCGGGTCTATGTGCTGAAAGAAAGTAACATGAGTTTGCATGCTATGGTCGCTGCTGAGTTTCAGAAAGACCTTTTATTCCTCAGTTTCCTCTTATAAAGGCACTTTCTTGCCATGATAGTGGCTAACATTTAGCTACTTCTTTGCTTATGTTGGAAATCATGCCATTAGTGTGTGTGTGTGTGTGTGTGTGTGTGTTTGTGTGCATGTGTTATATATATGCATGCATCTCAATAATATATTATATATTATACTTTCTTTCTATTGTCTCTCTCTGTAATATTCCTATAAATTATCAATCATCTGTCTGTCTGTCATCTATCTACTGTCATCTATCATTTGTCTATCTTTCCATCTTCCCCTTATTGCTCTTTTTTTATCATATATCTCTTGCTTACTATTCACAATAACCTAATAAAAGAAACTGGAGTTTCACCACAATTTTATTTCAATAACCAACTTGATAGTCTTCCTTGCAGCTTATTTTACTTCAAGTAACCCTAGAAAACAGTGGTGTTTAGTACGGAATTGTTTTGGAGCCCTGTGGATATCGCTTTCTCCTTTCTGTGTTGATTTCTTCCTCCTCACCTTTGGAAGTTTTAAAGGAAGAACAGAAGAGAAGGCTCCAGTCCTCTGAAGTTTGCATTTTGTTGGTCTGAGTCAATTAGTCTCTGCTTGAACGTGCCCTTGAATATTGGTATCAGAATGCATGATTTTGTAATTAGTAAATAAACTAAGTTTTAGAAATTGGAACTGTTCCTATCTTTACTTTTAAACTGAACTTTATTTCCCCCAGTTAATCACTAGATTTGGTGAAATGCATATTCCAAAGACTGGGAAAGAGTTTTTGTCTCTTAAAATTATTTCTGTAACCCTCTACCTGTAACCCTGTCATCCATTTTGGGTTTATTTTGGACATTCATTTGCTCATCAGATATTTATTGTATACCTGTAGATAAAGGAAAAATGATGTTTACAAAACCCAGTATTAACTGTGGTTATTATATACAGGTAATTGCTAATCTCAATTGAGTTCTTACTACAACCATCACAGTATTTAATGGCCTATATAATATACCCCATTTAACTTAACTGTCTTGATAACCTCAGAAGCTCTGTTGTATCTCTCTTTTAGGTGATTATCATGTGACCCACATCCACACACTGGGTCATCCATACACCCCTGGCTTGAACTATTAGCGCCTGAGACATGTTTTCAGCAGCATCTATGGGCATACTTTGTGCTTCTCAGTACAGAATCTTACTTTCACTCCCTCTCTATTTTTTTTTTAAAAAAAATGTGTTGTGCAGGAGATAACTTTGTGGAGTTGGTTTTCTCCTGTCTTTACATGGGTTCTGAAAATCCAGTTCAGGTGTCTTTACCGACTGAGCCAGCTTGACAGTCCATTAACCTTTTATTTTCCTTTCTCTAACTATTAAAAATAATTTCTGTTGTTTAGGATCTTCCCCGGATGTCATCTTCTAATGTTTTCTTGTTCTCCAATGGGGCTCGGTTTCCTTTTCTGTTGATTATTTACCATCTGATATCTTATAGCCATAGCAGTAGCTACAATAAAGAGAAGGGGAAAGAAAGGGAGGATCTGCAAATGAAAGAGAGTTGGGGGAAAGGAGAAGAAGATAAGGAGAAAGAGGAGGAGGAGGAACTGTGATTCATCATGCATTTGGCATTTATCCCTTTTACATTCAGAGCCACCTTAGGCATGATATACCATTGGCATATTTAACAGATGATAGAGAAAGATAAGGAGTTGGGTCCCCAGATAAAATGCTTACTATTAAATTATAAAGATCTGAGCTTGGATCCAGTTTGGATCTCAGAGAGCATATAGATAATCCATCACATTATCTATAATATAATCTATACTGTTGAGAGGTAGAGACAGGCAGATGCTAGGAGATCACTCTAGCCAAAAAGTGGTGAGTCTCAGATTCAGTTCAAAACTCTGTCTCCCAAAAGTAAGGTGAGAAGTGATTGAGGAAGACATTCTGCCACTCACACACATACTTACACATCTGGGTAGTCAAATGTACCCATACATGCATGTGTTTATACACACACACACACACACACACACACACACACCACATCCATGTGCATGCATGTATACAGAGGCTGGGGACATGTTTTAGCTCACTTAGTAGATAGTCCATAGTCTTTGACTATGAGAACTGGATCATTTTTGCTTCAGAGTCCCTTTACTATCTCCCATAGTACCAGAGCACACAGAGTTTTCAATTGAGTGGAACAAAGGTAATTAACCAAAACTGAGGAGTCTTACACATACTGCACTCAAGGGTAGATGCTTCTCATCCAGATCTTTTTATGTGGCCTTTCCTACCTAAGGCAATGCCAGGTATTCACATAGAAAGACTGCCACACAGTGCTGGCTTCTAGCAAGGTCATGGGGCTAGTCTTCCCACTGGAGTGTGTGTGTGTGTGTGTGTGTGTGTATATATATATATATATATATATATATATATATATATATATATATATATATATATATATATGTTGGGCACCACTTCCAGGCCTGGCTCTAGAATACCACTAGATTACTCCTGTTCTCTTCCCTCCAAATATGGATCCTCCAGTAGGGAATCCTGTGGTTCTGAGGACTAACATGCCTGGGCCTCTGACTAAGCCCATGAAGGCAGCACACTTCCCAATGCTCTCAACTGCCTGCATTGGACAAGCCATGGGTGGGTAAGTTGAGATTTCAGGGTTGTTCCAGAAACCACTAATGCTTATTCTCATTAATCACGTCCTTTATGTGAAATCTTTAGGAAGGCCGTTCTGCCTTACGTAGATAGGCCTATAATTTTGAGTGAAGCTTGCTAGACTCCCAAGCCAGAGTAGCAGGTGTGACCATTCTGTAGATGTCAATCACTTTCTCATGATTCCACAAGGTACTCAGAGCCTGACTTAGAAAGAGGCCTAATAGAGGATTTACCAAATTTCTCTCTAGCAGCAAAAGGATTTTCCAGATGAAACAACAGCTACAATAGCAACAGAGTAACATTTTTCTTTGGCCACTATTCTGCACATCTTTCTATATGAGGTCTTTTTCTTTTCCCAACTGTTTATGATGCTGGAAAAATTCTCTATGGCTTCCCTGGATGGCTCCAATATCTAAAGATGTCCCTCACCTCTGGATTTATTACTGGGCTTTTCTGAGTGGGGTCAAAGGGCATCCCAAGCCCCATATTCTGAGCCTCCTCCTTCCCTTATGTGCTCCATAACTCTCCTTTGCCACTTATTGACATTTTAGACACTTGATCTATGACTGCCTTCCCTTCCCTTCCCCCCCTGTGTCCATGCCTTGGTTTCTAGGGACAGCAGGAATATATTATTTCAATAGTTAGGACCAGGCCCACTTACTTAGCCTCTGTGAGTGAATTACCAGTAATTTGTTTTTGCATAGGTTCACATTTAAGACTTGAGGATTTAGCATAAGATTAAACACATTCTTAATGTTCTAGACCTAGTAACTTAAGAGTGGGATCAGGATGAAGCTCTGCATTATGTCTCTTTAATTCTTGGCTTTGTGTGCATCCCCTCCCTAGTCCTGGAAGGTAGGTACCACTTCTATGCCATGAGAAACAAGCTTGATCAGATGCTAGGTGGGATAGGAAGCAGGGCCAGGCCTTTTGGCTTATCTCTCTTCTTTTTACCTGCTAAGGGCTGCCAAGATGCGCATCCATGTCAACATAAAGTAGAAAATTCTTTGAGATGAAAACTGGATCCAGGAGTTGTCAGTTTCTTAGAAAATCATTTGGCCTCACGGAAATGAGTGTCTGCAATCCCACACTCCTTGTCAACTCTGGCCCTGCTTGCCAGAGGTCACAGCCTGGGTCAGTTATGTGCTGGACCAGAAGGGGCTGCTATGAATTCATGGGCTTTGAAGATCTGGTTTCTCTATTCTTCTTCAAAATCAACCTTTAATTCTGCAAAATGACTTAGAATATCGACTTTAAAAATCATTGGCTCCTGGGCTTTGAGGAGTCCTGATGGTATTGGGAACAATAGGTTAGCTCTGCAGTTGCCCAACTCTGATCTTTGGAGGGTGCCTGTCCAGGATGGATTTTTCTATTGCTTCAGGGTAAGGAAGAAAACAGGGACAACAGTAAGCTTTCTTAATAAAGCTATTTGTGTTCAATTTAAAGGTCTGCCTTTATCTCAAGCTCATATATATTTTATATTTTTTGATGTTAAAATGATAGGATAGATTTTTTCCTTGCTCAATTCTTAATTGGTAAAATCAGAAGGTAAAATACCTCTCTCTATGTAAAGAAGATTTGCACATGTACAAGCATACATGTAAAATTGCTTCATGCAATCTAAATTTGGAACCCAGTGATTTAGCCGATTTTTTTTTTTTTTGTAGTGACCTCTGTCCTTTGCACAATGGAGTTTCCTTTTGATATGTTATCAGTCTTGGACAATCTGTTTTAACTTTATCTGAGGAAAATAAAAAAAATTATCTTTACCTCCATATCAATCAATTCACATGTGGAAGAGATTTTTTTCCTTCTGGCTATAGGGACTTAAACACGCTCTCTCTCTCTCTCTCTCTCTCTCTCTCTCTCTCTCTCACACACACACACACACACACACACACACACACACACACACACACACACATCCCTTTACTACATATTTTAGGAAACCAGAGCTGACTTTATAAGACTTGGCCACAGGAAGGGAGTTGGTCTAGTTTCACTGTTGGCACATAGAAATAGATACATTTGCTAAAATTGACATAAGATTAATTTATTTTCATGTTTAATGCAGTATTTTAGGAAAAAAACTGTAAGAGGCAAAAAAGCAAGGTTTATAGTTCTATATTCCCACATGCCATTTTTTAATGAATTAAACCAGTTATGTCATAAATTACACTTATTTCTAACTTATAAACATTTTTGCTTTAACCGAAGACTTAGGGGTTGGATAGCATCTCACTGCTTGGCTCACTGTGGTTCTTAAAATTTTGATGGTAACTCTGAGCTGGAGCACTGGCTCCCACATAGCCCCTCTCCCTCTCAGCTTCCCTCTGCTAGCATGCACCTCTTTAGAGCCCACCATGGTCTTCCTCTGACACTCAGGAACAATCGGGAGCATTTTGGTCTTTATTTATTGGAGCCGCATAATCTAATTATCTCTCATTAGTACACACCTGATTATTTCATTTATCTTTGTAAATGTGACAACAAAAGGCTCACTTTAATTAAGCAGATCAGCCATTAGCTCTTGTTTTATAGGAGTTTTAAACATCCCTGTCCTAATAGCACAGGGCACGATTATAATCAGACTCCCAGTACAGAATAGTGCAGAGGACAGTTTGATTTAGAACTCCATTTAGGTGGATGTTATGTAGGCAGAGTGACTCTCCAACAACTGAGCTGCAAAGAGCACTGGCCAGAGCCAGGGTGGATGTGAGAGGACCAGGCAAGACCTTCTCACCGTCATTACCATAAATGCAGTGACTTCATTGCTTTAAAATTTATTCATTCATAACAGTAGTTATTATTTATCAATTACCTACTATAGGCCTTGCTTGTTGCTGCAACTATGTTAGTCTTCTGTAAGTCTTATGATCGTTGGTTGGAAAAGCTATATCAACACAATAACCACAGCTCTCATCTTAGACTGAATCGTAGACAGTTTATTCTTCAACCATTTTGAGTGACTTCAGCCATTTGAGTGGCCCAGGAACACAGATTTAGGTTAGCCCAAATTCCATGTTCCAACATGAAAGCATTTCATGAAGGTTTGTTTGTTTGTTTTAGTTTTATAGAACAGAGAAAATAGAAAATCAAGACATGTTTAAAGTGGTGGGAATATCAGACAGGCAGGTACATCTGTATGGGGGAAGCTTTTCCAGGACCAGGGGCCACTCCTCCATTCTTCTTGGACATCATTTAATATGTGGATTATGACTTGGGTAATCCAAGTTTCTAGGCTAATATCCGCTTATCAGTGAGTGCATACCATGATTGATCTTTGAGACTGGGTTACCTCACTTAGTATGATGTTCTCCAGCTCCATCCATTTGTCTAAGAATTTCATGAATTCATTGTTTCTAATGGCTGAATAGTATTCCATTGTGTATATATACCACATTTTTGTATCCATTCCTCCATTGAGGGACACCTGGGTTCTTTCCAGCTTCTGGCTATTATAAATAGGTCTGCTATGAACATAGTGGAGCACATATCCTTATTACATGCTGGAGAATCCTCTAGGTATATGCCCAGGAGTGGTATAGCAGGATCCTCCAGAAGTGATGTGCCCAGTTTTCTGAGGAACCACCAGACTGATTTCCAGAGTGGTTGTACCAATTTGCAACCCCACCAGCAGTGGAGGAGTGTTCCTCTTTCTCCACATCCTCGCCAACACCTGCTGTCTCCTGAGTTTTTAATCTTAGCCATTCTGACTGGTGTGAGGTGAAATCACACACCTATGGCCACGTAATCTTCGACAAAAGAGCTGAAAACATCCAGTGGAAGAAAAAAAGATAGCCTTTTCAACAAATGGTGCTGGTTCAATTGGAGGTCAGCATGCAGAAGAATGCGAATTGATCCATCTTTATCTCCTTGTACTAAGCTCAACTCCAAGTGGATCAAGGACCTCCACATAAAACCAGACACACTGAAACTAATAGAAAATAAACTGGGCAAGACCCTTGAGGACATGGGCACAGGGGAAAAGTTCCTGAACAGAACACCAATAGCTTATGCTCTAAGATCAAGAATTGACAAATGGGACCTCATAAAATTACAAAGTTCTGTAAGGCAAAGGATATCATCAAAAGGACAAATCAGCAACCAACAAATTGAGAAAAGATCGTCCCCAACCCTACATCTGACAGAGGGCTAATATCCAATATATACAAAGAACTCAAGAAATTAGACCCCAGAAAACCAAATAACCCTATTAAAAAATGGGGTACAGAGCTAAACAAAGAATTTTCACCTGAAGAACTTTGGATGGCTGAGAAACATCTTAAAACATGTTCAACATCATTAGTCATTAGGGAAATGCAAATCAAATTAATAGATTCTTAAAGACATTTTATCTATTGTCACAATATGTTAGGTCTGACTCATGGGGCCAAGGAATGGCTGTTCCTGAGACCTAGAACTTAGCATGAAAGAAGGGAATTAGCTCTTAGACCTGCAAAACTCTCAGCTTTCCATAGTGCTTGAAATCATCTGATCAGGCAATTGGGCTCTACAAATACAGATTCCTGTCAGGAGTTTTCATCCGCAGGTGTTTGTATCTTATTCCCATTTCATGGAAGAGCCAGCTGAAGGTTAGAGGCTAAGTTACTTGTCCATGCATACATAGCTCATCAGTAGAGCTTTAATTTGATTTTTCTACCTTTCATGTTGGTTTCTCTCTTTATTAGTCAGGACTCTCTAGAGTCACAGAATTTATGGAACATCTCTATATAGTAAGGGAAATCATTGGAATGACTTACACTCTGCAGTCCAACTAACCCAGCAAAGGGGCAGCTGTGAATGGGAAGTCCAAGAATCTAGTAGTTGCCCAGTTAGGCTAGGTGTTTCAGCTGGTCTTCTGTATAAACTGGAATCCTGAAGAAGTAAGTTCTAACAGATGTGCTGGCAAGTAAGTACAAACAGGCAGAGGAGAAGACCTTTCTTCATCCACTGTCCTTACACAGGCCTCCAGCAGAAGGTGTGGCCCAGATTAAAGGCGTGTACCACCATGCCTGGACCTATGCTGTTCTTGGAATTTGCTCTATCCCAGGCTGGCTTTGAACTCAGAGATCTGGTTGCCTCTGTCTCCTGGGATTAAGGGTGTGTACCATCTTACCTGGTCCTAAATTTTTCCTAGCAATTATGCCTCAAGATCCAGATCAAAAGCCTATGTTTTCCAGCCTCAAGATCTAGATCACAGCTGTGTCCTCCATTTCTGGATTGTAGTTTATTCCAGATATATTCAAGTTGACAACTGGGGATAGACATCACACTTCCCCTTCTTTTATTTGAACACCAATAGCTTCTCTTCTTGTTTCCTGCCTGGCATTTTAATCTTCCCTATCCATTCTTTTACTCACTTCTCCCACAATAGGGTAGGATGCTCACTCAACTCATACTCTCTTTTTCTTAAAAATATTTTTAGTTGTACCTGAATAATTTTATACATTATACAATATAGCTTGATCATATCTAACCCAACTCCTTTCCATCCCCTATGCTTCCCCAGTACTTTCACACCCTTATCTCCTCCTCTACCTCCTTCTCCCTCACTACCCCACAGTTCACACAGTCCATATAGTGCTGCCTCCATGAGTCCAAGCAACCTACCATCGTAGGATCATGATCTCACCTTCAACAACAACCAAATGTCAATGACTCGTCCATTAGTGCTAAGGGCTCCTGAGCACCTCTCCCACTTATGCTGGAATCCTGACTGGCTTGGTCTCATGTAGGCCTTGTGCAGGTGACCATTGCTGTTTTGAGGTCATAAAGACAATGTCTATGCTGTATCTAGAAGACAGTGTTTTATGGTGCTTCCCTTCATCTCTAGCGCTCCGTGGGAATCCCCTCTGATCTCCAGGGTTCATCAGCCTCTTCATTAACCACAGGTCTTACCCCTCCCTCCACCCATGTGACTCAGCTTAGGGCTGGTCCTCCCCAATACCTTGTCAGTGGTAGCAGCTAGACCAGTTGTCCAGGTTTAAGTGCCATTCCTGGTGGTGCTACAGCTGATCCCACCTGCAGCTGCTTTTTACCAGCTTCAGGAAGGCCAGTGGCTTCCTCGCGTCCCACTACTTCCATCCAAATAGCCTTCGTTCACTCTAGTAATCCCAGTGAAGCGTCATCTGTGCACTGCAGCATGCTCTGTACTAATGGCCAACAACCTGGAGAACCTTTGTTTTATTAAACCACCACAGTAGAAACAGCATGCAGTATGGGAAGGCCTGGGGTATGGAGAATCCTAGTGTGGTAATGGCCACACTAAGAAGAGTCTGACTTGAACTTTCCAGGGTCACTGAGGAGTTTTCAGAAAGGGTATGATACTATTTTATTTTATTTATTTCTTAGGTCATTTTCCATGGAGGCAAGTAAAAGACATTCAGTTTAATGAAAGAATGAGAGAGACAGGAGAATCTTCGAGTAGCCAGAAGGCATATGCAGCAGTCCTGTGTGTGTGTGTGTGTGTGTGTGTGTGCATGTATGTGTGTGCGTGTGTATGCTTATGTTTCTCTGTAGGTACATATTTGTGGAGATTAGAGATCAACTTCTTTAAATTACTGTCTGCCTTGTATTTTGAGACATGGTCTCTCACTGGCTTGGAACTTGCCGAGTAAGCCACTCTGGCTGGGTAGGGATGCCTAGGGATGCTTCTGTCTTTACCTACCCAGCAATGAGGCTAACAAGATTGCATGACCCTGCTCAGCTTTTCCATGTGAGTCCCGGGAATCAAGTCAAGGGTAGAGGTTTTAAGTTAGTTGTTATCACAGCTAGAGGATGCCTGGCCCAAACTTGTGATATTCATTGTGGTGATGCAAGGATGTCATATGGCTTCATGATGGAGGGACCACATTTATTAGCATGTTGGTTTATCTCAAAACTCAAACTCTCTCTTCCATATCCAAGCAGCTATGTGGTTTCATCTATGCTTTGAGCCTGGTCTCCGGTGACCACGGAACTGACACTTTAAAAATGCCTCTAGCTTCTCCCAGTTGCGTTTGTTCATGTGGCTGTGTCTCCTCTGCCCATTAGCTTCTCAGCTTAATTGGTTTTGGCATTGAGGCTTTTTGTAAAGCCAGTTACACTCACTATCTTGCTTAAGCAATCATATTCCATTTGATATTTTCTGACCTTCCTCCTGGGTGGAGGAATAATAGAGTATTTCACACAAGGATGAATTGTGACGTCGGAGGTGAATGTGTTGGGAGCTCATAAATCAACAGGGATCCCCAGGGACCACCCAGGGCCTCCTGGCCTTGGTCAGTGCTCTTTAGACCTCTTTATGCTAATAAAACAGAGATTTCCCTCAGAAGGGCTCCACCTTTGCAAATGACACTCATAATCAGCTTGCAGCCCCTATACAGTGGAAGGTTGTTTACCTGCTAGTGAGTGGTGATTTAGCCAGTGTAAAGGGGATAATGGTCCATCTCTTGGAGATTTAAGGAGGATTTTGTCCACATAAACTGCACAGGCTGTGGAAGGCCCTGGAACAAGGCAAGGACAGGAAATCTGTTTTCAACATGTTCTTTCTGAAATAGGTGGGGAAGGATACTTGGGGTCATTTATTGCCAGATTTTTATATGAATTACTGAATTTCTGTGAAAGAATTTTTTGGCTACCCATTTGACTACCTTGCTAAATTGGAAATGGGATAATTAAAAAAAAATCTAATAGATTACTGTGATTTACTGTCCTAGTAATTAAGACACAAGAATGCATGCTACTGGGGGGAGGGCACAGTCATTTAAGATGTGCTTGGTTTATTCCATATAGGATTAAGGTGAATAGTTTATTGCAAGATCTGGAGATAGGGAGTGGATGAGAGGAGTCAGGTGACCTCAGAGAGCTTTAAGAAGGATGGGGAGGGGTGGAGTCTGACTAGACTCCCAGAGCAGTGTGTCTCTCAGTTTTTTTTCAGAGATGCATCTTCTCACACAGAACTTCAACTGGTCAACATGCAGAGAGGGAGAGATGGTGGAGGACTCTGCGCTATCTGGGACAGACATATCGCTCACCTCCATCCGAGGCTCAGAGGACTTTGTGGAAGAGGGGGCAGAAAGATCATAAGAGCCAAAGGCAGAAAATGATGTGAAGGAAACTGTTTTTGTTTTGACAATTACACCTATGAATTTGCACAGGGCCAGAACAAGCTCCAGCCAGGCAAAGATCCCAGCATGTGAGGGAGGTAGATGTGAATCCCCCAAACTAGCTGAAGAACTATTGTCGTTTGGTACCTGTCCGGTGAGGGAGAGTTAAATTTAAATATGTGGCTCCTTATAGGTTGATCTTATTCCAGGGCAGTTGGGCAGTTGGTGAATATGATAACTATATGAACTTCTCAAAGAAGTAGTAAAAAATGATGACACATATACAGTGCTGCAAAGAATTATGGAACTTGAAGACAATCAAAGTCATAAGAGAAATGTAAGGAAATGTACATGATATGGACATGGAATCCCCCATTATCTGTTGAGAAGTAGGTGACGTAACCAGGTATGTGGGTAGTAGCTTGTGAGCATACGAAAGCCCCTCAACTCTTCTCAGATGCGCTCCAGATCTTCCCCTCTTTCTCACTTCCCTCTCTTGCCTGACATCCACAGGGCATGTCCCTGAATTCCAGCTGGGGAGGCCCCACAGGAGATTGGAAGGGGAGGGGAGGAGTGGGGTCACTGTGCTCTGCCCTGTGCTCCTCTCTGTCCCTGACACAGTAACAGCCTTCTGCAGACTCTGCCTATTCTCTTGTCTTCTGGGGGCTCTTATGATTAGTGTCTTTGTAGACAAACTCTCCCACAATGATTTTAGGTTGAGCATGTCACTAGTGTCCCGGCTCCTCCTAGGTCACACCTTGGTCACGGTCGTGGCTTTCCCTATTACCTGTTTTAGTCAATTCTTTTTTCAAAAATGACATTCTTTTTTGTATTGAAGTTACTCTAAATTAGTATTTTAATGACTGACAGCTTAAAGCATGCTCTTGCAGAGACTCAGTACTGTTGTCTAAGTCTCTAATTCATGTTTTACACATTCTACTTTGATGTAGTTTTAAAATTTTTTATCTTATACTTCTATCATTTATATAGGCAATAACAAAAAACTAAGAATTGTGTTTATGTATAGTGGACCACATGATATTTTGATAGCTGCCTCAAGTCACCGGGTGACTAAACCAAGCTCGTTAAAAGCGTTTGCTAAATGACACCTCTGTCTTTTTTTTTTATTTTGCTTTTTTTTTTGATAAAAACATTTAAAATCTGTAGTTACTCACTGTATTTAACTTCATTATATTTAACATGTTTCTTCCCAGATGCCTTTTCAATCAGAGCCTTTTGGTTGGTATCAATCAATACCTTAAGAAACACAGGAAGAGAATATGAGTATTAAATAGGAAAATAAATTATGCATAAAATATCCTCCAAACGGATTTTTCCTTTTAGGCTACATGGATTTATGTTATCCTAAACTTTATGTCGCTTACATCATTCAAACCACTCTCCTTTGGCAGGAGGCAGGAGGCAGTGAATTATCTATTTGGCTAAATCTAACTGCCCAAACTCACTGGAAAAGGGCCAGCCCTGGACCTGACTCTGTTCTGTGTAGACCTGTCTCCAGTCTAATAACTCCTCAGTTGCAGAGTGATTTAGAGGGAGATTAAGTTTCTTCTTAGCCCATGACTTGGTGTTTCAACCTTGACCTAGTAAACTTGCCCTTTTCCAGGAGGAATCGGTAATGAAATCAGGGCCATCACTCAATCGCATCTCCTTCAAAAGGCCAAGGGAAAAAAATAAATGGGAGAGTTTCTACGAGAGAAATTCCATTGTCGTACTTCCGGCTACAGCAAGCCAAGGAATTAAACCATTAAAAAATCAGGAGGAAGGTGGGGGCTTCTTCAGAAGAAAGGAATGAGAGACCCAGCTGTAAAAGGTGCATTGCTGACTTTGGTGTCTCCTAAAGCATGTGCTAGGCCTGAGAACTTACTCACTAGTTAAGACATCTGTGTTTGTTTATTATGGATAAAGATAGAGGGTTGAAGTTTTGCTACCCCAGGTTATTCAGGAAAGGAAACTATGCAAAGTGAGTGCAGTCGTTGAATATACCTGGCAATTCTGTTTATTTGTTTGTTTATTTATTTATTTAGACAGGGTCTCATATATGTTTCTTTGGCCCTAAACTTGTCATATAGCTGAGAATGTCCTGGAACTTCTGATCTACCCACCTCTGCCTTTGAGGCTTTGGGATTACAAGCTTATACCACCATGCCTGGCTTATGTGGTATTGGGATCAAACATAGGGCTTCATGTCTCCTATGCAAGTGGTCTACTCACAGCTTCATCCCAAGCTCACCCAGTTATCCTTTCAGATACAAAATCCACATCCTCCAAAGGCTGTAAGGCAGATTCCCCGTGTTAGCTCACTTAAGGCGATGGTGTACTCACTGTGTTCGTCACCAGTACTGATTAAATGAAGCCTATTGACATTCCTGATGAGAGGATACTAATAACTCAGTATTCATTTCTTCTTTATCATTAATGTTTGGTAGCAATCCAAGAGAACCAGGCACATTGGTAAGCATATGTTCACCCTAATACTTGCACACACAAGTTCTTCAGAACAACATTGCCGCTAATAAACTGTTCAAAAAGGATGGGAGGTGATCATAGAGCAGACTCCAGCTCTCCATTGTGAGAGAGATGTGAATTCCACAGCTGCCTGGAGCCAACCAAGTGCTTGACTATACGGGTAGAAGTCTCCTGTCTTTCTGTGAAGCAGCACACACCTTAAGAGCCCACAGTTTCCAGAGTGTTAGTTTATCGGCCCAATAGCCTCCTACCTCCCCTCGTACCTCACACAGTGGAGCCAGTGAACAGATAAAACGTGTCTTTAGCTATCACATACTCAGTCTAGTGACTCTTTGGTTGATGGACGACTTTCTGATTATTTAAAACAATGCCAGCCTAGGGCCTAGTAGTGGCTGCATGGTGCCTGAGATCTCTTGTTGTGCTTTGGGGCTCTTGCAGGGAGCAGGGAGGAGGATGGACGGGAAGAGGGGAGGGAAGGAGCTCTGCAGTACGAGGCCTGGCTCAGTCATTTTAAAAATCAATACTTGCTCTCCAAGCCTTAGATAATTTAGAGAACATAATTCAGAATTCTCCCTTTCAGCATGTACCCTCCATCAAAGGGGTGTTTTCACCCAGACTCAGCACAATGCTTGTGTGACCCAGGAATGAACAGATGAGGTTAAGAAGAGAGAAAGAAAAAATGCATCTATTCTGTGCATTTTTCTCCAAGCATCTTCTGAACTCTGTGTGTGTGTGTGTGTGTGCATGTGCGTGTGTGTGCCTCTGTGTATGTGCATGTGTGTGTATGTGGTGCATGCCTCTGTGTATGTGCACATGCATGTGTGTGTGTGTATGCTTGTGTGTGTATGCCTGTGATTATGAGACATTGTCCATGTGTCTATGTAGAACTGAGAACCTAAATTATGCCATCATACAGCCTTATTTTATAATTAAGGTTTGTGTCTGTGTCTGTGTGTGTGTGTGTGTGTGTGTGGTCTATTATAAGACCTTAGCCTAAGGGATGTCAGCTTCTTGTCATTTATTCCCAGCAGAACAGATATAGGATACAAAAATTCCAGCCTAAGGGCTACTGAAGCCACTCTTCACCTCATCCTGGGTAGTACCATCTTGTCATGGTGTGGCCAGTGATACATCCCTGTATTCCTCTGAACAGAATAAGAGGATTCTCTTGCTTAAAAACCAGAGCAATGACTGTTATTTAATCCTTTGCTGTCTCTTCACCAGGTTGCTCTAAAACAAGAGTCCCCAGTGGAAAACATCTTGGTCATTTAAGCACAAAGAGCCAAAGATTTCACAGCAATTTTCCAATACTAATTACATTTCATACAATCTATCATATGCACGGCTTGCAAAACCTTATTGATTTTAATGCATTCTCCTGCACTACGAACAGGTTATTTTATGACATGTTATGTTACAGGACCTCTATGAAATACCTAGATCTTAAAATGAGGGCACAGATACACTCCCAATTATCCACAAGTGGATTATCCACTTGGTCTATTACCCACAATGCATTTTAAATTAAAACTGCTGTCATTAGGTGACTTGGTAGCCCTAGGCCAAGTTGGATCTGCATGCTTCTGCCAGCTGGCAAAGGGAGCTCACTCTGATAGCCTTTGCTAACAAACATGCTTAGTGGGGACTCCGTGTTAGGTTTATTATTCAAATGGAAGTGAACTAGGTTCGGAGATCATGCCTTGTTTTGATATCACCTACATCATCAATTCCTTCCCTTAGCAAGAAAAATCAAGTGGCAATGTGCTCAGGAATGCATAGTGAATATGTAAAGAAACACATTTCTTAGTATTGACTGAAAATGAATGACAGAATATGATAGTCTGTAACCTCTTCTTTGATGTCTTTCTGTATCTTCTCCTTATACCTGCTCCCTTCTTTCTGGGCAGCACTGTGGAGAGAAAGAATGTGCACTTTGGAAGCAGAAAGATTATACAAATATTTAATGCCCAGAACTCAACTATAATTATCTTGCCATTTATTTTTTAGAAAGAGTGAGTTCTATATTATGGTTTCCATACATGAATATCAGCAAGTACCTAGGCATACCATTAACATCTGCACTATGTATGTAGCATACATGTATGAAGACAAAAGATCATCTGGAATCAATAGCAGGAAAGACTTACTTTCTAAATTTATTAATTGTTTTATTGCTTCTACAGAGTCTCCAGGATCATACTAAAAAGTTTTTCATCGTGCTTAAAATATAGATTTGACAATTGCACCATATTTTGTTTTTCAGTGAGGAGCAGGGTACAGCAAAGCTCTCACGAAGTTTGTATTTTTAATGATAATAGAAGTTCTTAAAGTAACAAGCATCCAATTAGCCATGGAAAGTCAGAGACTTTTATTATTGGGTTTCTGTGGCTTTCAGTCTTTTGTTTCCAAGAATACAGCTGAAGTGTCACACCCCCTTTTTTGGGATGCCGGCTATGCCTTCTCTGTCCATGGTCCTGACAGCCATCAAGAGCAGCTATCAATTGAGGCAGGACATTTGCCCATCTCCTTGAGTATGGCTTAGATGATGGGTTATGTGTCTACAACATCATTCTTTTCAATATATCTTGGGCTACCTAGTAACTCGACTTAAACTTCAATTAGAAAGGTACTATTGTATTGTGCCATACAATATTAGATAGAGACACAATTTAGAAATTTAGATATTTTAAAGTAAGCACACTTTATTAGAGACTCTTGGATGCTGGACGGGAATGTACTCACAGAATCCTTAGGCACAGGGCATTTCAAATATATTCATGAGTTCCCTCAACTACACACAGGAACTGTGCACTTACCCACAGAAAACACAAGGCATTTGAGCTTTGCCTAAGAGAATTTACCTGGACACCTTGAATAATCACACCAGAGACAATACTTCCTTTTCTATCAGTAATGAGAGACTCTACTTACCTGAAACCTAGCTTATATTCATCCAGCAATACAGAGTCAGTGAAATGGACGAATCACCAGGTCTTCCTGGTTGCTTGGGTTTGGTAGCTTAAATACTTAAGTGCATAGCAACCGTAGCGAATAACACATCAAAACAAACATCTTGGAGTGCAGTGGGGTGAGGAGGGTGTGTGGGGTCAGTTGGCGAATGGGGGTTAATTTCTGCTCAGTCGGGTGCGGTGCAAATGCGTCAACCTTGCTGGAAAATCGCTCCAATTGTGGCCAAATGGTCTAGTTTCCTGCAGGATACGAGCAGCCTATTATTTCACGTTTTAAAAGGCTTGTTCAAGTCTAACCATTTGGATGGGAATCAATACAGCCGAGGATAGGGACAAACATCAGAGAGCACACACACACTCACCAAGGCCAGGCTTGTATGGCCATAAATCCTCCAGGAATCCAGGAGGAGCAAAGCTCCTTTTGGTTTTCTTGTACCAGAGCTTGGGTGGCTCGCTTCAGTCTTGTAGGACTCAGAGAGGACCGTCAACCAAGAGGTCAGTTCAAGGCAGAAGCTGGAGCGGTCGGCCCTCCGCACCCCTGACTTTTTCTTTAAGTTTCTCTTATTACTTTATTTATTGTGGGTCAGTGGGTGGGTGGTAGTGCACGTGTGGAGGGTAGAGGATAACTGGCAAGGAGCTGGTTCTCTTTTTCCACCACGGGGTTTCCAGGGACCAAACTCAGGTAATCGGGCTTGGTGGCAAATAGACTTTCTCGCTGAGCCATCATGACGACCTGATACCTATTTTAAAGTCACAGCTGAAGTGAATCACCCAAGAGTAAACAAAGACATTCCTTGGTGAGGTTGGGCCAGCCAGGATAGCTACATGAGAAGGGCAATGGTTATCCAAGCCCTCACAGGTGGTGCAGGCTACCTGTCAATGCTCGTCAAATGTGTCCTGGTATCCTGGTTCTCCTGGTTAGTACGTGACATGGAGAAAGAAGTAAATGAATGAGGACATTTGTGAATTTACTTACAGCAAGTCATCTTTAGTTTAGGGACATTTTTACTTACCATCGTGGTGCAGACAAAAATGGGAGTCTTTCTTTTGATGCCCATAAGAGTCCCAGTGTATTGCTGGGATGTCACTTAGTCAGGTGAGTTGCTGAATAACTTCCTTTAAAAGAGAGACTGATATCAGGCAAGTTTTCTTTAAATGATATGAGAGGCGCCATGGTGATTTTTCTAATGTGTCCAGGTTGTTCCAAAGAGCCAAGCATTTCGTGACAACTGAAACTGATTATTTTGTGTTATGGTCTTGCCACATATTTGCCTTCTTTCTCTCTTTCTGTGTGATAACCTTACCTGCATTTTCAGCGCTGTGGCAGCACCAGAGGTGACAGTCCCCATCCAAGCTAACTAGTGAGCACTAGGTCCCCTCAGTTGTACTATTTGGTGTTTTGTTGTCTTTTGGTCCTGTGAGGTTGTATGGACTTGCATGACAAAGCCTTGCTACACAAATCCACCCTCTGACTCATCTAAAAATGAGTTAAGGGGCAATGGGGATTTTTTCCAGATCTACCAAGCATTCCATTCTCCAGTCAAAGCTCCAAAGAAAACAGTCTAGAGAAGCTAAGACTTTGGACAACTGCAAAAAGAAAAATCCTGTCCATCTGTCTCAAAACATACATGAACACACATATTCATATGCTGGGAAAGCAGACAGACAGGCCATTGCTAATAATTCTGTGCAGTAGACACACAGGGGCACTTTTGAGGGGAAGCCACTCACTTTTGAAAATTTAATCTGAATTTATTTAGGAAGAAAGAACCTAAACAAAACTAGCCCTTGAAGTATTTGCTTGTGTTCTAAGACTTCTGAGGTGGAGAGGTGACCTATAAGAGCGGATCTTTATGTCTGAAGGAAAGCTGTGAAGTTGTGATAAACTCCAGGAGAAGTTGGGAAGCAGATAATAAGTTAAGAAGAGGTAACTTATCCAACTTGTGGTGGATTATCTGAAACATCTGAAAGGAATACACAGGGCACACTGAGAAAGACTGGCACTTAAAACAATCTAGTCGCCAACTCTTTGATCCAATGCATTTAAAAGCATTAAAATGTATAATTTCACCAGAAATCACCTACAATAATTGTATAAGTTAATTTAAGATTGTTTTGAAGAACTGGGCATCCTCAATTTATTCTCCTGGAGAGGACTTTGCAGTTTAGACAGCTCCATTATTTTTCCTTAAACAAATCGTATTATATTCCTGTAGGAACCGTTTTGAATCATCTTTACTTTGTGATGTGAAAATAAGCCCTCAATTGATCTACACCTCCCCACCCCCCCAGCCTCTTCCTGGGCTTCATGTCTCCTAAACCACCTGCTAATCATAGCATTTGCTAATTTGAGTCCTTTTTAGTCTCTTCTAGGGATGACAGTACCAGCTCCTTTGCAGTGGCCATGTGGTCAGGCCTCCACCCAGGCTAGCAGGCTGCCACTGTGTCTGTCGCAGGGGTCTGCATTGTTCTCTGGCCTCTGCTGTCCATGAACAATTCTTTCTTGCCTAATCCCAGAGGACCTGCTTCTTCCACAGTGGGGGCGGGGCAGGCTGCTTTGTGTGCAGCAGAAGCTTCCCGGGAATTGTGTACACATGCAAACATACACAGAAGAGCCTCATCTTTCTGGATGAGGGAGGTGGTGTGTTTATATGTGGGCATGCTCTTATGTGAGTGCACGCGCGCACACACACACACACACACACACACACACACACAGAGAGAGAGAGAGAGAGAGAGAGAGAGAGAGAGAGAGAGAGAGAGACAGACACACACTATTTAATATTAGCATTGACAACTAAACTGCTCGGTTTCAACATACACAGACACACACTCTTTAATATTAGCAGCAACAACTAACCCTCTTGGTTTCATACCTACCAAACTATTTTAAAGGCTTTGTCAGCAGGTATCTTAAAGCATTTTTTCATACAGTATATTTTGATTATGTGTTTTCCTTTCTTCAAATCTTCCAAGATCCTCTCTGCTTCCTTACTCATCCAATTTTGTTCTCTCTTAAAAACAAAAAACAAAAAACCCAAAAACAAAAAACGAAAAACCTGCCATAAAAACAAAAATGAATATCTAAGTAAACAAGAAAAAAAAGCCCAAATAGAACAAAATGACACAAAACTCCACAAAAATAGTCCACAGAGTTCGTTTTGATTTGGACAACTACTCCTGGGAATGGGACCCAGCCTGGCCCGGAAGTGATTGGGAAAACCTGATTTTCCTATTGCAGGTGGGATCAATTGCAAATAGCTTCTTGGTTAAGGTTGGGACCTGATGTCATTTTCTCTTCTCAGTGCTGGGACCCCATCTAGTTTGAACCTGTGCAGGTCCTCTGTGTGGTCAGCAAGAATGTTCAGCTCACATAGTACTATCTCTCCACGTCAACCATTTGAGTTTCCTTTGCCTCATTTGAAAATTCTAATTCTTTTCATCCCAGGCATGAGAGTGTCTAAGACTTCACTTAACAGTTGTCTGAAGCCTGCTGTCCCCTGCACAGGACTCAGTAAGGGACTTTGGAGTGAGGACGAGACAGAGGAGCGGTCTTCCTGACCCACACAGATTGGATGTGAGGGACTGATGATTCTGCTCAGCAGCTATGCTTTGCTGGGGAGCCTCCCTCAGCTGAAGAGCAGATACAATGCCCCTGATTTCCACATGAGGACCTTTGCTACGGCAGACAGTACTTCGCTGCTGCTGTGGATTTATCACGTCGCTGTGTTCCAGGGCAGAGGAGAACACAGGGATAAAACCGGGAGCTTGCAAACAACCGCTCCAGTCAGGAGACAGTGGTAATCTGTAACCATTGAAGCTTACCATAAACCATAAAGAGAGAGACTTATATTCGAGACTTTGAGGGCAGATTAAAAAACAAAACCAATTTTCTAGGGAAGCAGAGAGGAAATTGTCCAATGAACATATTTTGAAAATATTTGTGTGGATCACTAAGCAGGAAGGTTTTGTAAACTTCTCCTTACAAGTGTTGCGTCTTTCCCTCAAAATGCTTAAGAAAATTGAACCAAAACACCCATCTGCTGTTAATTCAGGTTGTTTTGCGGGGAACAGCTACTACACTCACGCTGCTGAGCACGGCGAGAGCGCCCCCTAGGCGTGGCAGTGGAGCACTACGGGCAGGTGGATCTTTAAAGAACCCATGTTTCCTTAGGTTTCTAAGTCCAATACAAAAGCCCCACGGCCACAGATTTCTGACTGGCAAATGTTACCTTTTGTTTAGGAATTTTTGTATAGGCATCACTTGGTGCCTTTCTTTGTCTGGTCACCAGAAAATCTCTATGGAGGATGATCCTGAAATCTAAAATTGACCCTAAGCACGCTGGCTCCCAGGTAGCCTGGTGGTGCTTGGATTAAGGGTTTAGTGCATGCTAGTTTCCTGTCCTGTCTCTTAGCCTCTGGGACTTTATTTTTCCCTCATCTATCTGGGAGCAAGAGTCCCATACATGATATCTTCTTGGTTAAGGTAATGGGTGGAAGCCTCTTTAAACTTCTGGTCAAAGCCTCCAGGATGTACCTGGAATGAGATACTGGATCTAAAGACTAAAGGCTTCAGATTTTATCCTGGCTATCTTGCCCTCATTGCTGTGTGACTCTGGGTAAATTGCCCTGCCTCTCTGAGCTTCAGATTTATTTCTATATAAAAGAAAGAGAATCCATTAGATATTGTTGATGATTATATCCAGTTTTAAAGCATGGCTGGAACCTTAATTTTGAAAACTTTATTTAAAGATTTCCAACCAGGAAATAGAATATTTCATAGTATTCATGAAAGATTCAAATTTCTCAAAAGATTATAGGTGTAAATTTGTTTAGGTGACCATATCTATGAACTACAACTAGCAAAATGTAGACTCGACTCACACTAGTTCTTATTCACATCCAACCTTGATGATAGTCACATGACTTTCCAGTTATTTAAACTGAGTGATGTCTCCTCAGTCCTGATGATCTCCTTCAGGCAACCTTGAAGACCTAGGTGGCCGCTGTCCCCATCCCCTCAGTCAGCTAGTTGTCTAGTCACCAAGCCCAGGATTACTGTGGGCAGCATCTCTAGGCTGTAAGCTGCCCTGCAGTATTGGTCCTCCATAAGGAGGCCATGGGAAAGAACTGCTTGTGTGTGTGTGTGTGTGTGTGTGTGTGTGTGTGTAAGTTACTGATTTGAGCATTTGAGGAGTGGGTTCTTGGGTTGGGGAAATGTACACATTTGTAATTCCATCTTCTAGGAAATGGAGACAATGAGTGGATCTGGTGCTGGTTTTTCAGCCTCGTTGAATAAATGAGCTCTGAGTTCACTGAGAGACTGTGCCTCAAAAAATACAAGGGAGGAGAAAACAGGAAGACACCTAATGTTGACTTCTGGCCTCCACATGTATGTACATGTACATGTACATGTGCATGCATGCACACAGGGGTTGCAAAGAGAGGGGGTGGGTGGGTGGATGGAGGAGGAGAGAGTTGCTCGTTAACAGCAGGACCCAGTTATCCTGGCTGCTCTTGTGTGTCAACTTGACACAAGCTGGAGTTATTACAGAGAAAGGAGCCTCCCTTGAGGAAATGCCTCCATGAGTGTCAGCTGTAAGGCATTTTCTCAATTAGTGATCAAGGGTGGGAGGGTCCATTGTGGGTACTGCCATCCTTGGTCTGGTAGTCCTGGGTTCTATAAGAAAGCAAGCTGAGCTAGCCAGGGGAAGCAAGCCAGTAAGAAACATCCCTCCATGGCCTCTGCATCAGCTCCTGCTTCCTGACCTACTTGAGTTCCAGTCCTGATTTCCTTTGGTGATGAACAGAAATGTGGAAGTGTAAGCTGAATAAATCCTTTCCTCTCCACCTTGCTTCTTGGTCATGATACTCTGCAGGAATAGAAACCCTGACTAAGACGCCAGTGCATACAATAGGATCAAGCTAGCCTTTGGAAAAGACTCACAGCCATTCCCCTTGTCCCTTTGTTGGGTGGTACTGGTTTCTCTCTTAATAACTGATCAAGTGCCTCTTGGTGATAAAACTTGGCTCTAGGCCACCATGCCTTTGCCCAACATGTCCTATTTCCCTGAAAACCTTCTTTGAACTTGTGCAGCTGGTGAGAGTTCAAACAAAGCTTTGTGCTAGCCAGGTGTTTCTCTGAATTGCAATATTCTTGTTATGTAACTGGCACTGGTATCTGGCATGTTCCAGTGTGACTGGCTTCATAGCTGTTTACATATTAAAGTGCTGTGTTTCCACGTACTAGAACTGTTCCAGCAACTCAGTGACTTACACCGCAGGGGAGGGACCAGAAGAATCTTTGGTATCAGAGAGAATGGGTATGAATGTCAGTGCTTTCATTTTTTGAAGCTTCGATAAGTTTCTGAATGTCACATAGCAGATCTGCAGTTTGGTCTCCATGCTGGTCCCCAAACAACTGGAGTGGGGACTGTCCCTGATTCTGTTGCCTGCCTGTGGATCCTGTTCTCCTAGTTGGGCTGCCTTGTCTGGCCTCAGTGGGAAAGGCTGTGCCTAGTCCTGCAGTGACTTGATGTGCAGGGTTGGGGGGCAGTGTTTTTACCCAGGAAGACCTCCCCCTTATCAGAGGAGAAGGATATGGGAGTGGGAAGAGTGACTATGTGAGGGGGAGGAACTGGAAACAGGAGGACTGCGATTGGGATGTAAACTGCATACATAAACTCATGGGAAAAAGTCTGAATGTCAATGTCTATCTGCAAATAGGGGCAGTATGAACACTTTATTCTTTATATTGCTTTGATATATGGTATGGCGCCATAGCACAGCCTAACGATGATGGCTCAGTAAATCATCAGTTCTGAGGATGATAGTGGTAACTTCCAATTGCTTATTATAGCAAACTGTCAGATTATATGGCTTACAATAATGTAAATACTTTTTCACAGTACAAGAGAGAAGACCAGAAGTCTGAAGTTCAAGTGTCTTCAGGTGTGGTTCCTTCTATGGATCTGAAATCCATGAGCTTATAGAAGGAACCATAGAAGGAAAGACCCCATAGCTCTCCCCCAGGTTCTGGGAGTCACCGATAACTTTCTGCATTCTTAAACCTGTAGATTCCTCCCTCTGTTTAGTTTCCTTCTGTTTCTGGGATGAAACATTCTAAACTATAGCACCGTAGGGAGGAAACAATTCATTTGGTGTATACTTCCAGTATAAGTTATCATTGAGGAAAATCAGAGCTGAAATTCAAAGTAGGACCTTGAAGTAACAACAGTGGAGGATCACTGCTCTCTAGCTTACTGACTAGCTTGCTCTGAGGCACAGAGCTAGTTTCCTTACACATTCCAGGATCGCCTGCCTAGGAAAGGTGTTGCCCTCAGTGGACTAGACATACTTACATTAATCATGAATCAAGACAGTTTCTCATAGGCATGCCCATAGCCCAATCTCATGTGGGCAATTCCTCAGTTGAAGCTTCTTCTCTCCGATGATTGTAGACTTGGTCAAATTGACAATTAAGGGTAACCAGGACACCTTTATGTGCTCAAACATGTAGTTATCCCCTCTAATCTTTTCATCCATCCAAGTGTGGCAGTCTATCCTCTGTCTCTGTGTCCTACTATTCTCTTCTCTGTCTCTCTTGTCTCTGTGTCTGTCTCTCTCTCTCTCTTTCTCTCGGTTATTTTATTAATTTACATTTCAAATGTTATCCCCCTTCCCGGTTCCCCCACACACAATGCCCCTATCCACACCCCCCTCTCCCTACTTCTATGAGGGACCTTCCCCACCTACCCACTCACACACCCCCACCTCGCTGCCCTAGCATTCCCCTTCGTTGGGGCATCTATTCTCCATAGAACCAAGGGCCTCCCCTCCCATTGATGCCAAATAAGGCAATCCTCTGCTACATATGCAGCTGAAGCCTTGGGTTCCTCCTTGTGTGCTCTTTGGTTGGTGGTTTAGTCCCTGGGAGCTTTGGGAGGTGGGGTGGAGTCTGGTTGGTTGATATTGTTCTTACTTTGTGGTTGCAAACCCCTTCAGCTCCTTCAGTTCTTCCCTTAACTCCTCCATTGTGGTCCCTGTGCTCAGTCCAATGGTTGACTGCAAGCATCTGCATCTGTATTGATCAAGCTCTGGCAGAGCCTCTCAGGGGACAGTCATAGCAAGCTCTCCTCACCAAACACTTCTTGGCATCAGCATTAGCGTCTGGGTTTGGTGCCTGCAGTTGGGATGGATTCTGTTCTATTTGGAGTTGTTGTGCTAGCATCTCAGCAATGCATTTTTTTTTTTTTTATTGACAAGATCCAGTTCTCAATACTTTTATTTGACTTTCGGGTAGAGCTGTGTAATGCCAAATTGCTGTTTTCTTCACTTAAACCAGGTTGTGGTTTAGACTTCCTTCTCATTGCAGAGGGTGTGCCCTTTTTACTTTACTGCCAGAGAAATCTAGAGTGTGACTAATGAGAGTCTCGCTAGTGGACAGACAGTATTTGAACCTCTCATTCGGAACTGATTCCAAGTGACCTGATGACCACGAGGGTTCCTTCTTATTCTTACTTTGAAGATGGTGCCTAGGTAGGTGTTGAAGGAGCAGAGTCTGAGATCAAGAGACAATCTCAGAATGTCAGGACTCGTGAGCATAATGAGATTTTTTTCCTTCCTACATGATCTATCTCCAAAGAAGATGTTCTCATTCCATAGGAATAGCCATTATTATTTCTGACATAGAAATAATAAGATTTTAATGCTTAAATGTAATGCAGTGCTAAGGGATGATTGTATAACATACAGGGTAGAAACCCAAAACAGTGCTTACCAAAGTTCAAATCACCATCTTCCTTTATGAAAACAAACAACCTCCAAACAACAAACAAAGGACAGCAAGACCAATAAATCATTTTATTGGACAAGTCCTTCTGGAACCATTAGAGTTAAGGTTGTATTATGTTTCCATTTTAAATCACTGTTTTCTGGTATTTTTGACATCCAGTGTGTGTTTTCAAGTAAGAGGAAATTACATTAAAGAAAAAGTAAGAAAGAGACCAATACAATTGCAATCTATTATTTAAAATTGACTGAAATAAAGTTAAGCAAAAAGGAATATAGTGTTTCCAAAAGTATTTTGTATTGTTGTAGCTTAAAATAATTTTTGAAACGTTTTTTACATTATCATCAGTTATTAGAATTTAAGAACTAAAAGCAATAAAAGGGAGCACTTATTCAGAAGGGGACACAGCTGACAGAAATGGCCAGCATGAATGCTCTCACAGAGGTGACATGTTCTACACACCCCAGTGTTGACCCTTGACTTCAGCATCTTGTCTAGCCCATGACTACCGCATAACAAATTCAATGACCTGATTTCCTATTCTATAACTATACATATCCGTGGTCTCCTCACAACTGCGTCCTATTTTTCATTTCAGCTGTTTCTCTCTGAAAGTATTTCCCTGAGCCCAAATATCCCAGAACAAATTCCACTATCTGTGAAATTTCAACTTAAGAAATGTATTCTCTGTGTGTGTCTGTATGAATGAATAGCATATGAATGAAATGTTCTTAGAGGCCAGAAGGCTGCATCAGACCCCTGAAACTGGAGTTACAGGTATTGGCTATGGGTTCTGGGAACTAAACTTAGGTCCTCTGTAAAAACAGCAATTACTCTTAACCCTTGAAGACATCCATAGCCCCAGCAACTTAAATTGACACATTTCAAAGAAAGGACATACTTTACTTAATATATTTTTCATATAATTAGATTTAGTTTAATTCCCATTAAATCTGCACAGGAAATTTAAAACATGGACCACAGAATCCAAATTCAGAATTTTACATAAAAAGACTAGATTCTCTGTCCCCCGGGAGGTTCAGATACAAGGGCTTGTGAGGCAAGTGGGAAGCCTGCAAACTCAGCTAGTAATAATTTGCCTCCATATAACACCTTTGCCCTGAGTAATCCCACTGAGCTAAATTTACACACCCCTCAGATACAGGGAAAATGAGCTCATTAAATTTTAACCATGAGCATGCTGCATCTAATTATAAGGTGTCTTGTCTTAACTCACCACTGCTACACAATAAATTCAATTACCTGATTTTTCTATTCTATTTATTTAATCTGCTTTCAGTGCAAGGTGGGGCACTGTCATGAATGAGGGGAAGGAATATCCCTTAATTCTCGAGTGATGACCTCACTAGAATATGTATGGACATGTGCACAAGTGTGTGAAATGTGTAATTCTAAGGAACAAAAAGGCAACTACACCTTTATGATTAGTAGTTGAGTGAGAATGGCTCCTATGGCCTCAGACTTTGAAAACTTGGTCCCTTGTCAGTGGAACGCCTTTGGAAGAAGTAAGAGGAATGACCTTATTGGAGGAGTCATGTCCCTGGGGGAGGGCTTTAGGGTTTCAAAATCCTATGCCATTTCCAGTTAGCTCTCTCTGATATGAACTCATAGCTGTTTCTGCTGCCATGTCTTCTTGCCACCATTGTGGACTCCAATCTTCTGGAATCATAAGCCCAATTAGATGCTTTCTTTTATAAGTTGCCTTAGACATGGTGTTTTATCCCAGCAATAAAAATGTAACTAAACAATCCTTAACACTTGGCTTTAAAGATGACCTAGAAAACAAAATTTCATATACCATGTGCTTCCCAGCTCTTCATTTTTTGTGTTATTTCCATGAAAAAGTTTTATTGTTGTTGTTGATCCAAGAGTCATCTCAATAAGAAAAAAGGTATGATCCTCTTCCTATGTATACATCAGTCAGAGGACATTGATCTGAGAGTCAGAGGATGCCCGTGTTTGGGGCGGTCAGTGGTAGTGCACCTGATAATTGGAGGTGGGGATGCTCACACAGTTGCAGTGGGCTGCAACCCTACCCAAAGTCAATGAGCCACAAAGTCCCTCCCAAGTGACTGACTCAGATGAGACTGATGTGGGGAAGGGACACTGAATGGAGCTTTATAAAAGCTAAATTGAGGAATGAGGGGTGTTTCTCACTGACTTTGGGATTCTAGGATTCTTTGGGATTTTATATCACGAGTGTGATAAGGAGGCATGAGGAAAGGAAGGGTTGGCGAGCTGCAGACTTGCCTCATTTTAGGAAGGCAGGCTGTGGCAGCTCTCTTAACAGAGCTTCAGTTCTCAATAGAATAAAGACACTGAATAAAGATGCCTGCTTGATTTCAGGATGAGATTCTGAGCTTATTCAGTCACATGAATTCATGTTTTTTCCTTTTCTCGAGATTTAAAAAAATATATGTGGCGGTGTACATGTGCATCTTCAGAGATGAGAGGACAGCAGGAGCTAGAGTTATGGGTGGTTGTGAGCTGCCTGATGTAGGTGCTGGGAGCTGAACTTAGTTCCTCCGCAAGAGCCACAAGTTCTCTTAACTGCTGAGCCATCTCCCCAACCACCTCTTGTGTAGTTTATTTATAATCCTTCATTTGGAATGGTGTACAAACAGCAGCCATGTTTAGAGAGAGATGGTCTCCTTAGAATGAGGAGGTCAAAAGTTTTGTATTAGAGTTTAATAGGTTGCCTTTGACTTCTAGACTAATTCAAAGTCCCCCTCCCTTCCATGGAGCTCTGCGGAAGTGTTGCCTCTTTCTTGCAGTTTCCTCAGGCAGACGCCTTCACCAATGGAGACTATGGTTTCTTCCTTCTCAGAGTTGAGGAGGAATCTGCTGGCAGAAGCGAGGTTAACAGAGCTGCTAAGAGGTTCAGTGCTAACGGCATTTGCCACCAAGCCTGAGGACCTGGGTTTGATCTCTGGAATTCATATGGTGTAAGCTGAGAGCCTTCTCCTGGAAGTTGTCCTCTGACCTTAACACACACCCTATGGCACACCAACATTTTCTCACCCCTAGAAAACAAATAAAGGTTAAAAAATGGACTAATAAGCAGCTAAAATCCAAAGACAAATAAAAATTTCCTAGATTTGTAGATAGTTTCATAAACCTTTGTTTAATGAGCCCCAGGTAATATTTCTTTGAAGAAAAAGGGGGAATTTCCCTCAACAAAACTACAAATTAGAGTAAATGCATTTGAGACTCTTATTTTGAACTTTACTTTGAAAATAGTAGTACTTACTTTTCCTTTTGATAACCTACTTAATTTCATTTTGAGTGTCTGTATCCATATATAGATAATGTTAAGATAAATGCTTCTACCAAACATTTACCTATCAGCTACATTATTCACCTATCATATATATGTTTGCCCATTGTCTATTTACCTATTTAATTATCCATCATCTCTTTCTCTCATCTATGTATATATATCAGATATATGTCAATCAATTATCTTTTATTTATTATCCATTTATAATCCATCAGTCTATCATCTGTCTATCTGTATCAATCATTATCTTTCATTATCTTTCCTTCCCTTATCCTCCTCCCCCTCTCCTCTTCCTTCTCCTCTTCCTCCTCCTCTTGCCCGTCCTCCTCCTCCCTTTTCTTTTATTGATTTCTGCTCCAGGCAGACTCATTTTGAAGCTTGGCACTTGCCTCTGCTCCACAGCCATCTTATAGGCAAAGCTAGAGCTCCTTCCAATAATCACTCCTACGTAAAAGTCCAAGAACGTGGCAATTAAAGTGGCAAATTTCAGAGGCTGAGCCAATTAGAACCAAGAGACTTTTACTTGCTTTTATCTTTTGGTGTATCTGACCATTCATATTCATCAAGTCCCACCTTGACATTCTTTTAATACTGTCTCTCTTGGCTCTTAAACTTCCAGTGCTTCCACACTTCTTCATACAGACAACACACAGCACAGATGGACAGAAAACAAAACACCTTTGCCAAGAACATTTACTGAGAATGTAAAGTGATGAAGACATAGAGAATCCAGGGGCACAGACGTGTTCATAGTTCTTCAGTTTCCAAAAGGAATTCAGAGGGAGGACTTCGATTAATGTAAATAATGTGATTTTTACTAAAAATGAATATTGTGAGGGTTCAAATTGGACAAGAGAGTGAAGACCAACCAGGCCCGAACACCTACAGAGAGCACAGAGGCACAAATGTTAGGGGACCTTTCTGAGGTCTCTCTCCTTGGGGTGTAGTTATGCCTCATACATCACCATCAGGAGCTCAGGTGGGACCCACATTCATGCCACACCCCCAAACCCAAGAGGAAAGAGCAAAAATCAAACATAAAGGCACAATCTTATGAACAAGATATTCTTGCAGCCTTTGCTAATTTGCAGGGAGAAATACAAATGCAATCTAAATATGTTAACTATCCAAGGTGATTACTAAATTGAAAATGAATTATAAATACAGATAACTTTATCTTGCTATACCATCCACCGTTGCTTTTTAAACCCTGTAAAGCTGAGTTCTTAGCCTGTGCTCTAGGTTCTAAAGCCTTTCTCAGGTCCGAGGAAAGGCTGTGTGGCAAGGATAAATAAAATAGTCAACGGCACAGAAGGCGTCCTGGCAGCATCATGAGGCTTGAGAGTGAAAGGTACCGGGAAAGGAGTTTTCTCTTTCAGTTAACAGCCGCTTAAGCAGCTATCTGGGGAATGCTTTTACAGAAAAACCCAGGTCAACCTATACCAGGTCAACTCCTTGCCTTGGAGAATGAGCGTACGGGATCCCATTCAGCACAAACTGCAATACTCTTCACACAGAAATCAATCAATATATGCTGTTGGCTGGTGCCTGAGTTTACTTAATGTCTCCCTTTATGTGGCTCAAACTGCTTTGACAGGACAGATAGTTCACTGAGATTTTGAGCAACCCACTGTTGAATAGAAAGCAGCTCCCCCTTCCTCATAACTAGGCAAATGAGACCAAAGGTGGAGAGAGAAGATATATCTATTTGGTTCATGTTTCTTGTCCATACTGGCCAAGTCATATTACCTACTTAGAATGTAGTTTCCTTCCCCATTTTCTTTTTTATAAGTTTCAGTGTGTCTGGCTTTATGTGGAGGTCCTTGAGACACTTGGACTTGAGATTTGTACAAGAAGATAAGAATGGATCAATTAACATTCTTCTACATGCTAACTACCAGTTGAACCAGCACCATTTGTTAAAAATGCTATCTTTTTTTCCACTGTCAAAGATCAAGTGATCATAGGTGTGTGGATTCATTTCTGGGTCTTCAATTCTATTCCATTGACCTACCTGCCTGTCACTATACCAATACCATGCAGTTTTTATCACTATTGCTTTGTAGCATAGCTTGAGGTTAGGGACCGTGATTTAGCCAGAAGTCCTTTTATTGTTGAGAATAGTTTTCGCTATCCTGGGTTTTTTGTTATTCCAGATGAATTTTGAAATTGCTCTTTCTAACTCTATGAAGAATTGAATTGGAATTTTGATGGGCATTGCATTGAATCTGTAGATTGCTTTTGGCAAGATGGCCATTTTTTACTAAATTAATCCTACCAATCCATGAACATGGCAGATCTTTCCATCTTTTGAGAACTTCTTTGATTTCTTTCTTCAGAGACTTGAAGTTCTTGTCATACTGATCTTTCACTTGCTTAGTCAGAGTCACACTAAGGTATTTTATAATATTTGTGACTATCCCAAACACTAAGCACAGGAGACACATGCTCTTACCTCCATTTTCTGTGAAGAAATTCACAGAGCAAAATTTAAACAAGGTCCTAAGGTTACACAGTTCTGAGTGGTGGGAGTGTTTTGTGCATGGTAGGAGTGTTAGCTAGGTCCTATTCACTGGCATGGCAAATTCCTAAAATTATTTTCCTTCCTTTTCATATCTTCCAGTCTCACCTTCTCCCAGCCAACACAAGCATGCACATACATTCTTCAAAGTCTAGCTTACTGCAGATACTGTTCTGCATAAAATATGAGTTCTCACACTTAGCTGATGAGCTGCTATCTGTAGTTGTTGGCTGGTTAGAGAGGAAAAGCCAGTTTTCTTTAAATGTGTGGTCCCTGGATTTCCCAAGAAAAGAGAAATGGATTATAGTGCTATGGAGAGATGAAGGGGGAAACTAGAATAAGAAGATTCAAAGAGAGATGGGAGAGTAGGGTAAAAGCAGAACTTTGGGGGGGACAAGTAGCACTAAGGGTCCTTTCACAGATCACATGAAGCTCAAGAAGAAGGAAGAACAAAGTGTGAGTGCTTCGGTCCTTCTAAGAGGGGGTAACAAAATACTGACAGGAGCAAATACCAAGGCGAAGTATGTAGCCGAGACTGAAGGAAAGGCCACCCAGAGACTTCCCCACCTGGGGATCCATCCCATATACAGTCACCAAATGCCACTATTGTGGATGCCAAGAAATGCTTGCTGACAGGAGCCTGAAATAGCTGTCTCCTGAGAGGCTCTCCCAGAGTCTGACATATACAGAGGCGGATGCTCACATTCAATCACTGAACTGATCATGGGGTCCCCAGTGGAGGAGTTAGAGAAAGGAGTAAAGGAGCTGAAGGGCTTTGCAACCCCATAGGAAGAACAACAATATCAATTAAGCAAAGCTCCCAGGGTTAAAACCACCAATCAAGGAGTATACATGGAGGGACCCATGGCTCCAGCCATATATGTAGCAGAGGATGGTATTCTCAGGCATCAGTGGGAGAAGAGGCTTTTGGTCTTGTGAAGACTCAATGCCCCAATGTAGGGGAATGCAAAGGTGGGGAGGCAGGAGTGGGTAGGAGGGTGGGGCACACCCTCATAGGAGCAGGAGGAGGGAGGATAGGATAGGGGGCTTCTGGAGGGGGGAATTGGGAAAGGGGATAGCATTCGAAATGTAAATAAATAAAATATATGATAAAAAAAGAAAAGAAAAGAAAACTCTAAGGAAATGTACTACTGTAGAGGCTTCCTGAAACATATATACCCATGAATGGAATTTAAAAGCAGTTACCATATAATGGGAGAGATGATGACCCAACTAGACATCTTATACTATCAAGGAAAACTTCTAGTATCAGGAATGGGTTACATATTGTTGAATCCTTGGATAAAAGGGTTCCCTAGATTCCCCAAACATCACAGGCCATTGCCAAGACTACCAGTTGTTCTCCACAACTTTATGGTAAGCTGCTATTGCTGAGGATGACACTTATGTAACTGATCATGGAGAGGCTGCATAGGTTTCCACCTAGAAGATTCACCCCTACTGTATCATAGCTCTTTTAGGGGGTGAGTTTCTATCCCTTTCTTTTTCTGTGTAGCTCCCAAATAAAAGGCACAAACACCTGGTATTTTATTTGCAAGCTCCTGGCACTGTGCTGATCAGGTTCTGAAGCTATTCTCTCCCAGCTAAGAAATTATTAATCAGGCAAATGCCCCATCAATTGTCAACTGTGTCTCATACAGTGCCCCAAGATCCAGTTTTAGGATGGACAGGGTCACAGAACTCAGCTTCTGAATAGTCGGAGCATAAGACTAACCCCAACACAACTGACTAGCATTCATGGTGTTTGAAGGTACTCTGCACACTCTGCACTTCACTCTGCAATCTGAATTTTGTGCTCTGTACTGGAGGAGAAGGGTAAGCATCAGTATTACCCAGCTACAAACCCTATGACCTACAGCAGCTACCTGCCTACAGTATACTGGCGCAATTATGCAATAAATGTTATGGGAGTAACAAACCATTTTTTGATTATATTTGAGGCTCACTCCATGGAACCAAATGGAACCTGACACCACTAAAGTGGCCAAGAATCTTAGACTAGATTGGATGAGCATGGACCCAGGGGAAAATGTGATACTATTATTATGCTTAAGGAACATAGCAATTGGTTGATTCCTAATACCCTATCACTATGAGCTTAGATCAGAGTCTTGCTCAACCCTCACCAGAGATGCCTCTTTTTACAGTAGATGGTAATTAACATGGCGATCCACAACTGTACACATTCCGAGTATGACAGACTTTAGAAGACTGAGTGTTAAATGGGATGCCTTCATCAAACACTTCTTACATGGTTAAGGGATCTGTGTGGAGAAGGAGGTGTGAAGGTTGTAAGATGACCCCAAGAAAACAGTGTTTTCCAGACACAACAGGACTGATAAACATAGAGATAGACTGATAAATACTAGATGCTATGATACCACCCATCAGACCTGCACATATTCAAACCAGATGGGGTTCTAGAACTGAGAAAGGGAAGTGGACATGGAGTCTCATCCCGAAGCAAGAAACTACTTAAAATTGATATGCGCTGGTAAAGATAAGATCAATTTCCTCCAATGGAGTGTCGCTGGGTATACTCAGTCACATGCTAGGACAGAGCCTGTTGAGTCTGTTTCCAAAAGTAGTTAGCCAACACAAAATGAACTCTTCATTTAATATTTCTCTCTCTCTCTCTCTCTCTCTCTCTCTCTCTGGTGTGAGCTTTTAGATTTTTGTCTTATTGGTTTTTTGTGTATATTTTTGTTTTGATTTTTATTTTTTGTTTCTATAAAGAGAGAGCATGAAGTTGGGTGTGTAGGTAGGAAGGTGAGTTGGGGAGTCTCAGGGAGGACTTGGGAGAGGAGAAAGCCATGATGAAATATATTGAGTGAAAAGATTTTCAAATAAAAGTTTTAAAACGGTGTGGCCTGGTAGGTTGACCATGCTTTAGAGGATCTCCCCAGTGCAGACATGGATGTGTAGTAGCACAAATTGGACTGAGTGGTTATGAAGAAAAATGAAGCTGAGAGAGGAATATAGGGTAGATTTAGTAGACATCAGAGTGAGGGAAGAAAGGGATGAATATTATCAAGGTACATTTATATCCATGTGTGAAAAACTCAAAGAATAAAGAAAAAGCATCTAAAACTGACATCAAAACCCAAGCTATTAATTTGGAAGAACAGTTAATTCGAGCAACCCCATATTCACTTGAGGTATAACCCATTACAAAAATTTTCTTCCTCCCACCCCAGAGTGTTCCAATTTATGTAAGTGAAGAGGTCTCAAATTATCTAAGTGCCTTGAGCTATCTGGATGACAAGATTGATTTTCATGTGTGACAAGTGTAATCGGTCTCATTACTTTATAGTCACACCTCACGTTCTCCTAAATTACCAAGTTGGGATGAGACAAGAACATGGGATTATTCTCCAAAGGAAACATCATCTGAATCGATATTTTATTTGGTTGGACTCTCTGATAAGTATTGATTCATAGATTGTTGAACTGAGTTTTAGTTTCTATCAGCCTTGTTAGAATATAACTCTTAATTAAACTTTTGGGGGGAGCAGAGGAGACTCCTTTGGAATTGATATTGACAACCAGTTGTCACAAAGATGGATTTAGGAAGGAAGAAAAGTTTACTGTTTAAATATTTGGATTTGACTGTAAATGCATTACTTCCCCCCAGACACAAAGGGTCCAGTGCAAAGATAAGCAAAGGGTCCCAGTGTATTAGCCTTTCATCACTAACTCCAAAGATTATATTGGTTGATTTTTTATTCATATTATATCTTGGATGGTCTTCTGGCCTTGCTTCTTCAGATCTCTGTTCAGTGGGGAACCAGCAGTATGAATGAAATTGACCTTCCCTGACCTCTTTACCCTAATATAAACCTTGGAGATGAAAGTCAGAAGAACACTGGGCAGGCAGATCACGTAAAGCTAACTAGCATCTCTCATTTGCTCTCTGGTTGAGAAAATTAGACTCCAGGTATGCTTCGAGCCACATCGTCACGAATGCTTTCTTCTCGTGGAGCAAACAAAGAAATCTGGGTAGTCAGCAACTTAGAGATCTGCTAGTGATACCCAGGAGCCATAGCCAGAAGCAAAAGAGAAGATAAAATGATGAGAACAGCTAACATCTTAGAATTCAGCCTGCTGGGTACCCTCCAGCCATGGCCAGAAGCAAATGAGAGGACAGAAAGGGAGGCATAGTCAGCATCTTACAGATCACCAAGTGGTACCCAAGAGCTGTGGCTTGAAGCAAAGGGGAGGATAGAAAAGCAAAGATGCAGAGGTCCCTAGCACAGCTCTCTTTGACAGCTATAAGATTAAATATATCCACTACATCGAGGGCAGGTCTGGGATGGGGGATGGGAGACAGCAGGTATGAAAGAGATGGGGAACGAGAACACACACCTTTCTGAGAGCTGGTCAATGGCAGTCCTGTTCTTTGTCCTTTACTGTCTCACGCATTTTCTTACCCTCTAGGAGACTTACCTGGCACAGATGAGTTTTGAAAAACTGCCCTGTCAGCAAGTTGGCAAGTTATTACCTTGTTAATTAGGGTCGCTGCTCACTAATAATTCAACCAATAACATGGTATTTTTTTTAACAAGGCATTTACTGCATTTATTTCCTTTGGCAAGAGCCATAATAAATACAATGACGTTTATTAATTTATGAAGCTTTTATCTAATATAAATGCATTTGCCATAGTCCTAAATTTTCTTCATCTCCATAACCATATCTTACTGCCCTTGTGTTTTCCTGACTCTGACATACAAACTTTCCCTGACCCCACATAGCCTATTGGGAGCTAAACCCATCTTACAAGATACTTTAAGAATTAAAGGACATAATGTATAGGAAATTGACCTGGATATACACACAAATTTAGTAATAGAAGAAAATTATTCAATAGGATATGAAACAATAGGATATGGAGAAAAACATGCGTTTTAATCCCTACTTCACTTAAGCATACATAAACTTCAGATGATATAAATGTTTAATTATATTTAGGAACAGAAGTGTATTAGAGGAAAATAAGAGCCCCACCTTTGCCTCTGTTAACATAATCATAACGAAAAGAAAAGCTTGCTAACTATGCTATAGTCATTAATTCTCTGTGTGTGTGGGACTGGAGAGATGGTTCATCAGTTAAGAGCTTGTTCTGCTTGTGTGGAACACCAGAGCTTGGTTCCTAGCCTTCATACTGAATATCTCACAGTCTCCTGTAACTCCAATTTGAATGCACCCAAAGCCCTCCTTGGCCTCTGCAGGTATCTGCACTTCTATAGCATATACACGTACAGATACGCACACAAGCACATAAATAAAAAAGAAATCTTAAGAATTTTATCTAGGAAATCTTCATAAGATCAGGGAAAGAAAACCAGGGAGAAATATCTTCAATTTATCAGAAATGAAATATTTTCTTATAATATGTAAATCACCCATGGGTTGAAGAGATAAACAACCAGTAATCCAAAATAAAAGCTGGAAAATTATGTGAACAGTTTACAGTGAAGAAAATACAAAAATCTCATGCCATCACCAATCTTTTGCTGAAGAGAAAGTTGCCAACCATGTTCAGTGTTCTGAAAGGAATACAGTGATGTAGGTTCCTGACTGCTAACATTGTGCTACATGTGCCTGGTATATAAATGAGACAAATTACCATTGCCTATGCTAATAAAATTTGCAGGTATGTGAATGCAACCTATAGAGATGTATCATGATGTACATACTATAACACACTTGGAAACATATACCTAGCATTCTGTCATGTCTGTTTAGTGTCCCCTTAAAGCTAGATGTTCTGCAGCCTTTTTCCTACCTCTCTTAACTTTTTTGAAGAGTTAAAGCTAATAGAAAGTACCTCAAACATCAAAATTGTAACCTCTGAGAGTTCTTGCTCCACACCCAACTGTTATCACAGTTCTATTCATGCATACCGGTGCCATCCTTATCTTTTAAAATATATCTTTTTATTATTGTTTATTTTTATTATTTTATTATTATTTAATATATTTTAAATTTAATATTATTTATTTTTATAATAGTTACACATGTGAGTGTTTTGGCTGTATGCACACATGTGGACCCATGTGCATAGCAATCGAATCCTAGAAACTGGAGTTATGAATGCTTGTCAGCCACCATATGGGCACTGGGAACCTTTGCAAGAGCAACAAGTACTTTTAACCATTGACCCATCTCTCCAGCCCCATTCTTATTTTTCATAATGTGTCTTTTTTCTAACAATAATAAAAGCAAAAATAATAACTATGGACAGGTGACTGCTGATATGGATATTTCCCATTTTTTAATATGGTGACATACAGAAAAATTGTTCTTCTTTTTTTTTATAGATTTTGTTTGTGAATCCACATCAGCTTATAGATTCTGTTCCCATCCTTTTGGGTGAGGATGCAGTATGCCATGGCAAAGGGAAAACGATTTATTCAACTAAGTCTAATGTTATATGTCTGCGTTACTGCCAATGTTTTGCTGTTCTGAAATTACACAATGAAAGAAACTTTGTGTATTTATCATCCCAGAAATATAGACCTCCAGAGGAAAGAGTTGTTTTTTTAACGGACAGTAACACCATGTGGTTCTCAAGGTGCCCTCTGTGGTGTTGTGTGACATTTTTATGTTTTCTAGATGCTATGTACAGCCAATGCTTCTAAATAACAGAAGCACCCATGAGTTATGTTTTGTCTGTTAAAATATTATTGGGAACATTTTATTAGCATCAAAACACAAAATAAAGAATATACAGCCATCTAAGATTCTGTTCAGTTTCTGTTTGTTTGTCATTTGTCAAGAAGCAAAGGGTTGCATTATTGTTCCATGCCTGTTATTTTAGGTGCACACAGTACAGGTCAGCTCAAGGTGCAGAAACCTGATATCCAGCTCTCCACAGGGGTTCTAAAGCTCCACAGGGCTGCTCTGTGTGGCCTGAGGATCCACAGGAAGTTAAAACTCTGGAGAGTCACTTTGTCCTCTTTGTAAATGCATATTTCACTCATTTCAAAATGGCCATTTTAGGTTGGCTCAAGAATGCTGAAAATGGAGTTAAGCTTGGTACAAGGAGATAAGAATGGATCGATGCGCATTCTTCTGCATGCTGACCTCCAATTGAACCAGCACCATTTGTTGAAAAGACTATCTTTTTTCCACTGGATGCTTTCAGCCCCTTTGTCAAAGACCAAGTGACCATAGGTGTGTTGGTTCATTTCTGGGTCTTCAATCCTATTCCATTGATCCGCTTGCCTGATATTGTACCAATACCATACAGTTTTTATCACTATTGCTCTGTAGTAGAGTTTAAAGTCTGGGATATTGAATCCCCCTGAAGTTCTTTTACTGTTGAGAATAGTTTTAGCTATCCTGGGTTTTTTGTTATTCCAGATGAATTTGAGAATTGCTCTTTCTAGCTCTATGAAGAACTGGGTTGGGATTTTTATGGGAATAGCATTGAATCTGGGCATATATCCAGAGGATTCTTCAGCATGCAATAAGGACACATGCTCCACTATGTTCATAGCAGCCCTATTTGTAATAGCCAGAAGCTGGAAAGAACCTAGATGTCCTTCAACGGAGGAATGGATACAAAAAAATGTGGTATATTTATACAATGGAGTACTATTCAGCCATTAGAAACAATGAATTCATGAAATTCTTAGACAAATGGATGGAGCTGGAGAGCATCATACTAAGTGAGGTAACCCAGTCTCAAAAGATCAATCATGGTATGCACTCACTGATAAGTGGATATTAGCCTAGAAACTTTGAATACCCAGGACATAATCCACAAATTAAATGATGTCCAAAAAGAATGCAGGAGTGGGCCCTGGTTCTGGAAAGACTCAGTGCAAGAGTATAGGGGAATTCCAGAACAGGGAAGTGGGAAGGGGTAGATGGAAGAATAGGGGGATGGAAGAGGGTTTATGGGACTTGCGGGGAGTGGGGACCCAGAAAAGGGGAAATCATTTGCAATGTAAATAAAAATAAATAAAAAAAAAAAGAATGCTGAAAATGGCACACTGAACATGAATTTCATTTATTTGTGTCAAGGGTATTCTGGGGGTGCTTTGTTCTTATTTTGAAGGGGTCCAGGGGAAGCCAGATGGCTTGGTAGCAAGAAGCAGTGCATCAGGTTGCCTTGCTCCACCCGTACCCAATCCCTTTCTCTGAATCACATGTTCTCTGCCGTTCACACTCAGGATCTTATGTTGTCATAGTGAAGCCCTGAGAGTAGAGATGCTGAGGAACTTGGCCACAGATGGAAGCAAATGTTGCTACCTTACTCATGGGGTCCCTGAAGTCTCCCTCTCATCCTAGTCTCCACCGCTTCAGTTAGGTAGAATTTTACGTAGGAAGCAGCTTTGTCCCTCGGTCTGCTTCCTATGTTTCTTTTCATGTGCCTCCAAATTCTCATTGTTCCCCGAAACCTAGGCTGTTGAATGTTAAATACTAAACCAGGTCTTTATGTCCTGTCAACTATCCTTCCGGGTAATGCGTACAGGCTGACTGGTGGTCAAGATAAACCAGGGTCATGTCTGTGATGACTAGGTAAGTGTTTGCAGCCCAGCGCTCTGGCTCTTCTCTTCTCTTCCTGTTTGTGCCCATCTATTTTTTTTTTAATTTATAAACAGAAAAACCATCTGTTAAAAGAGCCCCATAAATCATCTGACTTTTGACAACACTGCTTTCTAGAGGGCCTGCGGAGTAGTGGAAGCATCCGAGTGGCTCTCTGGTCTTTGGTGTCCATCACCTATCTCTGCATCATTTCTCACTCCAAAACTCAAAGTCTGATCCCTAGAGAGCGCGAGAGCTGAAACTAAATCTTAGCTGTACAGAAAAAAAATGAGATTTTACATACACATTTAGCATCTCTAAAATGGGCTAGCAATGTCTTCTGGGTAGATACGTGAGCAGGATTCTGTAAAGGTGTTTCCTGTGCCCTGAGTGTGCCTGGCTCATCTTTCCTTATTTCTGTCCTTTCTGCCCCTTATTCTCCCTTCCTATAGGCATCTATTGCTCAAATATTATCATTAACACCAATAAAATATAGAATAAAAAGATAATACCTCACAATCCCTTAACCACCTTATCATTTTCCCTTTCTAGGTTTCATTATTATTTAGCCCTGAAGGGTAGTCTTTAGCACACAGGAGCACTCTTTGAATGAAATTTTGTATTAGAGAAAGTCAATATTCTTTGAGAGTGAACAAAAGAATACTCCCTGTTTTCATTTTTAAATCTCGAGCTTGGGGTTTGGGGTAGGGACTGTCTGGGTAAAGGGAAGAAGAGAGGGAAGAAAAGAGACAAAGTAGAGGGATTGGGTAAAGGGGGAGGGTAGTAGTCATCGAGTCTGGAGGGTCTGGCTTGTCTTGTAGACTAGCAGCCTCTTCTTTGAAGTAATTCTGCTCCTTTCACCAGGACAAATTCCTGTTTCAGATTGTGATTATGGATTAATTTATGACTTCCTTTAATTGTCTGAGCAATGCAGGGTTAATGTCTTGGTGAGTAAAGTTCTTCTGTTTTATGAGAGCAATCACTTAATGAAAATTAGGCTATTACTTTTTATCTCCCTCTCTTTGGCAATGCCTGATGAAACCATGGGACACTTCGGCAAATTTCCCTCCCCTTGCTCTGGGCTAGGGGATTAGATCTTTATTTGCCCTTGACATGTTGAAGATTTCCTGAGAGCAGATAGCATGACTGAGATCAGAAGTATCCCTCAGTAGATTGGGTTAGATTGGGACATCCACCCAGGGATGTAGATGCTCTTATTTTGAGTTAATACTGACTTCAGGAGCACCTAAAGGGAGGGCAATGCCGTGACAGACCTGCATGTTAAGATATTGCTTTATGTTTCCCCAAATGTTAAACCTGGGCTGGGGAGTGCCATAGCTCAGTGTGCGGATGAATGTGGTTTAGGCCATAAGTGGGCTTGAAATTGCCTTCTGGTTCCTCCACATACTTGCCATTGAGTTTGAATAAACTCCTTATTCTTAACCTCAGTTTATGCAAAGTTGAGGACTACTGTACCCAAAGCTTTGTAGGTTTCTACTGCTTTGATTTTAGCTACTCCATTAGTTTTTCAGCTGACACACTAACCTGGGCCTTCTAGGAACAGACTCTCGTATAGGGGTTTATGTAGCATTATTTATAACTCATGACAGAGTGTTTATAACAGCTAAAGGAAGGGACTATGCATGCATTCACTTTAGGCCAAGTCCCTTAGGGTTTATCTTCAGCCAAATCTTGCAAGAAATCCTAAGATATCATGCTACCTGTCTGTATTCATTCTAACTTACAGAAATGGAGTTGGGGTTTCTGTAGTCCAGTACCAATCTGTCAGTGACTAAGGGCTGTCCCATGGAAAAAGGGTGGATATAAGCCCCAGATATTGAAGATGTGTGCTTCTAGCCACATGACAATGTCTGGAAAAGGACAGCCATCTGCTGAAAATAGAGATAGGGATAGAGACAGAGATAGAGACAAAGATAGAGATATCTATGTATATCTATGTATATCTCTATCTCTATCTGTATCTCTTTCTGTATCTTTATTTGCATCTATATAAATAGATGGATGGATAAACAGACAGACAGACGGACAGACAGATAGGTAAATGAGCTAGAGAAATATAAAAATTCTGTCCTCTGGACATGGCATGTTGCTTCACACAACAACTCACAGCAGCTCTGGATGCCTGTACAGATCCTGCACAGACTCAAGTCAGCCAACATTACAGCACAGACAGGGATGGGCTCTAAGGACCTAAGATCAAGAGAGATGACCGTGCCACCTGTCTATGCTGGAATTGGGTCATGTAGCCAGAGCAAGGCTGAAGCCCTCACCAGGCTTCAGGTGCCAACAGTGGGAACCAGCTGGCTAACCAGCCCAGTTACCACCCAGGTCCATATCCAGGGCTCTGAACTGGCCCATCTCAAAATCTTTATCATCTTCAAATGGTTGGGATGCATGAAAGGGCCAGTCCTGCTGATCCAAAGGTGCAGAATCTTCATGACACAGGGCAACAACAGGATAACCAAGAGGAATAAGTCTGAGTGAGGATCCAGTATTGATGGTTTCACTTCACAGAAGCCTAATATCTAGAACCAGATCAATGACACATTGCAATGAATATCTGCCAAGTGACGATGTGTGGACAGAGGGATACACTTTGGGACACACTGTGACATACTATAGCTTCCATGAAGCTTGCTGGTTGTTTTGTTGTTGTTGTTGTTGTTGGTGGTGGTGGTGGTGGTGGTGGTGGGGTGTGTGTGTTATTTTGGGGAGAAGTTGCAAAGACAAAGGGCAAATATGAGGGGACAAGGAGATGAGCATGACTTGGGTGCACTCAAAAAGAATCAATAAAAAGTAAAAACAAAAACAAAATCAACAAACAAACACTGCCACCACCACCAACAAATAATGCAGCCCCTTCTCTTTCTGAGTCATCTCGCCAGCTCCATTATTGGATCTTAAGAGTTATCTATCAGTGTGGAAAGTCACACTGTGGTGGTGGCTCATAGCATTAGAGTCTTTAAGACCACACATATAGGTCAGTCTTTATCGGTACCAGTCTGTATTGGTTCTAGGAAAGCGTTTAGGGACCTCCTTAGATTTTCTAGTGTGATCATCCCAAAGCAACTGCATTTCAACAGTGAAATGAGGCCTATTTTATTATAGCTAACTTTCCTTTTACTTGGTTTTTATATTACTGCTATGGTATTACACTGATTTAAAAAATTTTATGTGAGAAAATTATGTTATCTACTAATTTTATTTCAGGGGAAGGGGAAGGTGCTAAAATATTGTTATAAATGTGGATTTGTATTAGTCTTGAGAAGTACATGTCTCATGAATAAATAATTGTCCCAACAACTGGTCAGTCACATATGTGGTAGAAGCCAAGGCCTGCACACAGAAATCGTGATTCTGTGAGTCCTGTAGCTGGTGCTGCACTTGGTAGACTGGGTCTTCTTCCCTGCATGGTAGATGCAGATGGGAAAAGTCTATAGTCTCTGTTTGGGTGGATAATGAAGGCTCTGCCTGCCAGCATCTGATGTGACAGGGCATAGATAAGTGTCATATTGGACTATAAAGATAGGAGTTTTATACTTCTTTTCTATGTGGGGGGGAAAAAAACCCCAAAGACACCACACCCTCAGAAGGACCCTGTTTCTTTATTTTTTGTAATTTTTTATTTTTAAAAAGATTTATTTATTATGTAAGTACACTATAGCTGTCTCTCGTTACAGATGGTTGTGAGCCACCAGGTGGTTGCTGGGACTTGAACTCAGGACCTCTGGAAGAGCAGTCAGTGCTCTTAACCACTGAGCCATCTCTCCAGCCCAACCCTGTTTCTTTATTGTATGACAGATATTTATTCCACATGGGGATCTTTTGGAGATTTTACAGAGGAAAACCAACAAGGAGCCAGGGCTTTCTGAGGCTGCATTTGTTAGGGCACCCAGGTTGTAAACAAATAAAGTCTGTGTATGGGACTAAGACTTCAACACGATGAAAGGCTCTGAACAAAGACTGAGCCACATCGAGAGGCTGCGGAGGTCAGGAGGGCTGGGCAGGATGACATGTTCATGGGTGGGTGGGGGGTGGCAGCACAGACGTGAGCTGTGACTTCACATCCCTGTGTAAGCCAGGCCATGGACCCTTCGCGTCCAATCCCCATGCACTCTCTACCTTTGCTGCCCTTGCCCTGCCCTTACAGCCAGCCTGGCACCCTCTGCTGAGACCCACGCTGCTTGCTGGTCCTTCCTGTTCTTCCACTTCACTCTTTGCCTCCCGGGCAACTTCTGCTCAGATTGCTCTTTCTGAAATCTGAATCTGTGTATGTGGCCCCTCAACATTTTGAAACTTTAATTTTTACACACAAGCTGTGTTCTGCTGAAAGTACTGTAATTCAAAGTCTCCCCTGAATGGACCCCACTTTCCCAGCTCTCTCTTGATGTTAGCTCTGACAGACCCCATTCTCCAGTGAAAGTGAATTCCTGCTGCCAACTATGAGGACGCCCTTTTTCTTTCCCAGTCGCCCCTTTTAGAAGTCTTTCCACCAAACTGTTCCTCCTAGCCTTCAAGACTCACATATCCTATATTGTAGGACCACTTCTCCACCCTTGTGACATGCTCACAGATCTCCTACACATTTTATATCGTCATCTCTTTCTTTTATTAGATGGCAGCCATGAATCGTTCCCTGGAAGGAGAAGTAGGGAGGCAAGCTCAGCTGACACTGGGGGCCTTGCAAGAATCATAAGGGAGCCATATAGTGTGGGGGTGCATGGGGGGAGGAGGGGTACAACCTACGGAAAACTCATAAGTTTTACACCATCCCTGCCCCACTGTGTGGAGTTTATTGACTACAACATACTTTCTGGATGTTATTTGTTATCAGAGCAAATGTGATTTTATGTCTTATACTTACTCACATTATTTGATGATTTCATACCTTTGTATACCTTTGTATAATGTATCCTGATTATTCTCTCCTTTGAGAGGAACCTTCAGGGTCCCTCTGATCCAGTAGCAACTCTTCTTCTCTTCTACTGAGCTCATTCTAATAGGTTATCATACGCCTTCGAATTTCTAACTCTTCATTGTTGGAGTAATGGCATCCAGTCAAAGCACTGATGAGGACTTATAAAATGGCACGTATAGTAGGTGTTCAGAGTGCTATCTCTTTCTCTCTCCATGCCCTCCACCACCTCCTGCATGGTTCTCACCATAGCAACTCTTCACAGCTTCTGGATACATTGGGCTGTTTACAAAAGCGTAAGGAAGTGTCACTAAAGGATGTGTTAGCCATAGCTAGAGTACAGAGCAGGAGAATTGAGTGTGAGGTAGAGGGACCAGGGCACTTCCAGAAGGATATGGCAGGTGCCAGGCCTGGGCAGGGCTTAAAGGAGTAACTGGGAAATGGTGGAATGGCATGTATGAAGTCACAGAAGGAAGAGAGAGGAAGAAAGCGTCTTGCTCCTTTGATGGGCAATTGTCTATCAACATCAACGCTGGTGATGTGCTGGATCAGATTAAATCAACTGAGAATATCTCCTTGCTGCAAACCTCAGAGGCAGGTGCCACCAAATCCTTGTGTGATTAAAAGCATCTCTCCCCTTCCCTCCTTTTCCTTCCCTCTTTCCCTCCTTCTGCCTCCCTTCCCTGGTGAGTGTGTGTGTGTGTGTGTGTGTGTGTGTGTGCATGCATGTGCATGATAGAGAGAGAATTGTCTCTCTGTGAGTGTGTCTCTCTGTGTGCGTGTGTGTCTGTCTGTCAGCAGATAGGCTAGTTCTTTTAAGTAGCATTTGATGGAGCTGGCTGCTTCCAGGCTTGCTGGTATAGGATGTAGTTGGTAGAATAATGAGTCATTATTATTGAATAGCCTTGTGTAATTAATCTGGGAAAATCATGTACTGAACTACTATATTACTGAAGAGAGTGAAGAGGGACTTCTGTGTCCTGAGGGAGTGCAGGCTTCCTTCAGAGCAGTTTTAAAATGCAGATTTCCTCTGCTTAGGGCCAATTGATCATTTGTATCTGTCTGCCTTCCCGTCACAGCTGAGAACAAGGTATCCCTTTTCAGTCCAACAAAGAAATAGATGTTTAAAGATGTTAGACAAAAAAATATGTTATACAAAAAGAAATTGTACCAATGTATGTGCTCATATGTATTATATGTTTGTGTGTACAAGGCTTGCAATGTCCATGACTACTGATGAAAGACAATTGAATAAATTACAACAAAAATAGAATGGTTTTCAATGAGAGTTACTTACAGGAAGTGAGGAAGATGAACATAAATACTTATCAAACACATATACATACATACATACATACATATATACATACATACATACATATTGGAAACCATATAAATTATAGATGGATACCTACTGCAGCATAACTGCTATAATAAATAAGAAAAGTGATTTTCTATGATGTGTGTAGACATTATTACTTACAAATAGTTAAGCCAAGAGCTAAGATGGTTTGGGTGGAAGACTCAAATAATTAAATATATTCATCTTCAATAATAGGAAAATGGAGACAGAGACCGGCAAGCCAATGCAGATAGCTTTTGGGGTTCTGTTTTAGTTTCTTAGTTCCTGGACATGATTTTTGAATTGTCTTATTAAAAATGTAGAAAGGTCAATGTGTTGAGCAAAGATGCATGCTGGGGATTTGAACTCAGGTCCTTGAGGTTGGGCAACAAGATCTCTTACCTGCTATGCTGTCTCCACAGCTTCTCAGACTGCAGTTATTCATTATAGTGTTCTCCCTCCCCAAAGGATAATTTCAATAGACACATATTTTGTTTGGTCTTACTGCAGAGTTTGTTTGTCTGTTTGTTTATTTATTTTTGATTATTTTATTTATTTACATTTCCTGGTTTCCCCTCTCCAAACACAAATCCCCCATGCCATTCCCCTCCCTTTGACTTCTAAGAGGGTTCTCCCCCCACTCATGCCTCAATCCTCTAGAATTCCCCCCTATGCTGGAGCAACAAGCCTCCATAGGACTAAGTGTCTTCCCTCCCACTGATGTCGGATAAGGTAATCCTCTGCTACATATGTAGCTGGAGCCATGCGCCCATGCATGCATGCTCTTAGGTTGATGACTTAGTGTCTGGGATCAGAATCTTTCTGTGTTAGCATGAGAACATGTGCCATGATTTGTGGTTAGTGTGCCCATCAGAGCCTCTGTGCTCCTCAAGCCACTTGCTGCTCACAGACATCGGTGAATAGTCAAGGAATCTCACAGTGGAAAAGTAGACTTAAGATGAGAACAGTTTTTAGCCTTCAGGTTTCTACACTGCATTCATTACTATTATAATTATTAATACTTGGCATGTCCAGTCTCCCTCTGACCCTGGTCCCCTGTTCTTTCTCTAGTAGTCTTTCTGCTATTTTAAGACATTTTTAGCTGTAACATTTTTCCTATTATTAGAAGCAACAAATTCCCCTTGCCTTTCTGTGAACTATACTTCTGAAGACCGAGTGGACATGAACAGTGAGCACGTGACCACCTGTAAGCAGTACCTGAACCTAATTGCCAGAAAACACCCTCTCCCATCTCCCATCATGCCTTGGGACCTATTGAGCTCATTCAAAATGCAATTGGAAAAAAAATTCAGCAATACCATTGTTGGGGAGCACTGGAGCACTTGTCTTAGGAATGGGGTGTTATGTGATGTTACAGACTTCATCTTGGCTGACACGCCGCTTTCTTATCTAATAGAGAACAACACTGCACCCTTTGTGACTCTATCTCGATAATTAAAGGTGTGACATGGCTCAGGCCAAGAGCTTCGCAAGGACATTTAACCACTATTAAGTACAAAATGATACTAGTTCTGAGAAGTGGGCCTTGGTAATTATCATAATCATGTGCTAATCTGATTCATTCATGAGCTTGCCAGACACAATTGTCAAGAGCAGGGAATCTGAGTCTTGAATTCTGATTTTTTTTCTTGCTGAGGAGAAAAAATAGGCTTCTGCAGGATAATTTCCCTATGCAATCCCTAGTGTTTATGCAAAAGTGAAAAAAGAAGCCTAAATTAATCTACAATAAAAATTACTAAATGTGAATGTCTTGTTGTCAGGAAAGTGTCACCAGGCCAGAGTTTTGGTCACATTCTCTGCATGCTGCAAAAGAAATGTGCTAGTCTTCATCATGGCTCTGTAGCTTCCCCATCTATTAATGGAACTAGCAAAAATATTTTTCTCCAGTTTGTTGAGATTGTCAGTGGATCATCCATGACAGTAGCTAACCATCAACATATAGTTGTTTAAGAACGATTGATAAGACATGAAGATCCCACAGGAGTAGAAGACAGTGGGCCTTTGTTCTGGCTTCCAGGGCAGCCTGCCTATAGTGACAAGTTTCATTTTTTTCGTGTTCATAAATCTTTTATTTTGCATCAGTTTTATAGTAAAGTGTCAGAGGGAGGCTAGACATGCCAAGTATTCATAATTACAATGGTAATAAATGCAGTGTAGGAACCTGAAGGCTAAAAACTGTAAATCCTGGCAGGGGTGGGGTGGTGGTGGGCAAGAGAAGAATTTGATCATAGACACTGAATCAATGGGTGACTGGAACCCTCAGCACTTCTCTGGGTGTCTAATTCCTCCAACAAACAAGAGCCAGAGACCTCCTATGCACCTGGGCTCCAGAGTGAGTTCACTAAGTCTGAGAACTCCAGAATGTAGCTAAGATGTGCTGAACCTCTCCTCTAGAGGAGAACCAGGAAGACAGTTGAGCAGGCAGAGAAGTTTGGGGTGATACAAGTGGTCAGAAAGCCCATGTGGCTTGAAATTCAGAGTCCATCTTGGTTTGGAGTGCACTGGGGAGGAACAGGCATTTGCATCGGGCCCAAGCTCGAGTAGAATCCAAAGCCTGTGCTGAGTAGTTTAAATGTCAGCTTGCTGTAACCAAGGGTCATAAGGAGGAGTTCCAATTCAGGCATTATTTTGATCTGACAGATATATGGGCATGTCCATAGGGCTCTCCTGATTGTTCATTGGCGTAGCCCTCTGTGGGTGACACCATTCCCTAGGCCAGGCCCTGGGTTGTTTAGGAAAGCTAGCAAGTAGCAAGCAGGAAGTATAGTTGTGCATTGTTTTTCTCTCCTTCTGGTTGTGATATGAATAGCTGCTTGAGTTCCTGCTTTGCCTTCCCCAACGTGATGGACTTTAACATGCAATAGGGTAAGTCAGATACACCCCTTCCTCTGTTATTATTTTTTTTTGCAAGTACTTTATCACAGCAACAGAAATAAAACTAGAACAAAAGATATGAGCGAAAGGAGGAGGTTTCAGGAGGATTTCTGGGGGAACCTTTTAAAGAGAAACTGAAGCAGGCCATGTTGCAGGAGTTCCCAGTTCCTTTGGCCCTTTATTTGGTAGATAACACTTGTAAGGTTTTGTGGCAGTAGTTCCTGGTGCTGTCTTAGGAAGCTTATGATAGAGCCTTTGCAAACAAACAAGTAGAAGGTTAATAGGGGCTGAAACCAACACAGTAGACTGCAGTACTTGCTGCAGGGGGTGGGGGTGAACAAGACAGGAGCAAGCTGAACGGGCTATTTCCATGTGAACTATGGGATAAGAGCTTCCACTCACTGGCATTGGTGGACTAGCTGCCAGGACCAGGACTCGTAGGGGAGTCTGAGGTTTGCTGTCTAGTGAGTATCTTTCTTTGTGTTGGTTTGAGTAGGTTTGACCCCCATAGATTCATTTATTTAAATACTTGGTCATAGGGAGTGACACTATTAGGAGGTGTGGCCTTATTGGAGGAAGTGTGTCACTGTGTAGGTTGTCTTTGAGGTCTCCTATGCCCAAGCTCTGCCAAGTGCAGAAGATAGTTTCCTACTAGCTGCTTGCAGAGGACAGTCTCCTTCTTCCACTTGTGGATCAAGATATAAAACTCTTGGCTTCTTTTCCAGTACCACGTCTGCCTGCATGCAGCCATGCTTCTTGCCATGATGATAATGGACTAAACCTCTGAATCTATAAGCCAGTCCCAATTAAATGTTGTCCTTTATAAGAACTGCTGTCATGGTGTCTCTACAGAAATAAAATCCTAACTAAGACACTTGTGCTTGATAATTGGTCCCAGCATCTAAACGTTGCCTAGGCTCACAGTTTCTGGAATCATCGAAAGGAACAATTGTGATAGACTGACCCAGCATTCTCTGAGCATTCCTATGCTTAGCTAGAATTCTCAGTTCTTTCAGTGTATCTTCCCATTCCTAACTAATTTAATGACAATAAATTGGTGCTTCTTTTGTCATTCTCTTACAGGTGTTCAGACACATAGTAATACCATATTGATGATGACTAGAATATATGTTTACATATTTTGTGCTTCCTAGAACTTTCTTAAGTAGCAATTTTAGGATAAAATATGAGCTTTTCCTAGAGATTAACTCTATATGTTTTCAAGACTTCAGCTGCACCCTGAAGGACAGGTTATATCTAGTATAACCTCATTATGTTTTCACTAGATCATATACTTTTTCTTTTTTAACACAATTTTTATTATGGGTCGTAAATGTGAATATTTACTTGCATTTGTGTGAAAATATAATACTAAGCTTATTTAATTGTCTTACACTATTTAAAATTTGAACTCTATATAACCCATATTTTAAACATTTATGTTTTATATAAAACTTAATTTAGGATTTAATATTTCATTCTAAAAATACTTTAATATACATTGTTTTGGACCTAAGTCTTGATTATAGGCCTAAAAATGACAAATTAGAAGAATACAGTTTTCTAAATTAATGGCTGAATTGTATGTATCTGAAAATGATGAAATTTTGGGAAGGAGAAATTGAGATGAAACTATAGATAAGAAAAAAATGTGTGGGAACTCTCTTGGTTTTACAATAGCATCAATGAAGGTTACTGTGCCATAGACAACAAACTATTTTAAAAAGGTTTTTGAAAGACTTGTTTTCAATATGTCTATATATGTGTACCTGTGTGTAGCTATGCGCTTCTTATAATACTTTCATTACTTCCTTTTTAAAATTCTTTAATTATATTTTACAGTCCACTCTTTATCCCACTCCTAGTCTACCCTCTGACGATTTTGCATCCCATATCTCCCCCAACCCCTGTCCAAGAGGGTGTCCCCATCCCCCCACTCTCACCCTACCAGACCTCCCCACTCCCTGGGGCCTCAAGTCTCTTGAGGGTTAGGTACATCTTCTCTCACTGAGTTCAGACTAGGCAGTCCTCTGCTGTATATGTGTTGGTGTCCTCATATCAGCTGGTGTATGCTGTCTGGTTGGTGGTTCAGTATCTGAGTAATCTCCGGGGTCCAGGTGAGTTGAGACTGCTCATCTTCCTATAGGGTTGCTATCCTCCTCAACTTCTTCCAGCTTTTTCCTAGTTCAACCACATCGGTCACCAGCTCCTGTCCATTGGTTGGGTGTAAATATCTGCATCTGACTCAGCTGCTTGTTGGGCCTTTCAGCTCCTATTTGTAAGCACACCACAGCATCAGTAATAGTGTCAGGCCTTGGGCCTCCCCTTGAGCTGGCTCCCAATTTGGGGCTGTCACTGGACCTCCATTCCCTCAGGCTCTTCTGGTTGGTAGTTCAGTCTCTTTCAGTCCCAATGGACCCAGGTTAATTGATTCTGTAGGTTTTCTTGTGGTGTCTTAGACCCCTCTGGTTCGTACAATTCTTCCTCTGTCACATTAGCAGGATACCCCAAGATCTGCGTAGTGTTTGGCTGTGGGTCTCTGCATCTGTTTCCATTAGTTGCTGAGTGAAGCCTCTCTGATGATGGTTATGCTAGGCTCCTGTCTGAAAGTGTAGCAGAATATCATTAACTGTGTCGGGGGTGGGTTCTCTCTCATGACATGTGTCTCAAGCTGAACCAGTCATTGGTTGGTCACTCCCTCAAATCCTGCTCCATGTTTAACCCTGCACATGTTGTAGGCAGAACAAATTGTAGGCCAAGGTTTTGTGGCTGTGTTGATGTCCCAAGCCTTCTATTGGAAATGTTACTTGGTTACAGTGGGTGTCTGGTTCAGGCTTCACGTCCCCATTGTTAGGAGTCATAGATAGGGCCAGCCTCATACATTCCTGGGAGTTTCCATTGTGCTAGGTTTCTAGCTCTATTTGTTTAAGAAGCCATTTATAGTTTTGGCTTCTTTGTAAAAAACCAAGCATCCACAGATGTGTGGATTTACTTCTTGGTTCTCAATTAGATTTCATTGATCAACCTGTCAGTTTTTATGTTAATACTATGCTACTTTTATTACTATTGTTCTGTAGTACAGCTTACAATCAGGGATGGTGACACCTCCAGAAGTTATTTTATTATGTAGCATTGTTTTAGCCATCCTGGATGCTTTTGTTCTTCCATATGCAACTGAGCATTGTTGTCTCCAATTCTGTAAGGAACTGTGTTGGAATTTTGGTGGGAATTGAATTGCATCTGCCGATTGCTTTTTGGTAAGAAGGTCAGTTTCACTATACTATTTCCATTAGGGTTAGGATTATTTAGTTTAATAGTTATTAAACTATTATTTAGTTTAATAGTTTCCCACTATTAATGTAGGGTTCAATGTGTGATTTAAACTTCAGTAATACTTCTTTTGCAAATGTAAGTGCCCTTCCACTTAGGGCATAAATACTCAGAATTGAAAAGTCATCTTGGCCTATTTTTCCTCTTATGCATATGAAGTGTCCTTCCTATCTCTTTTGATCAATTTTGGTTAGAATTCTATTTTATTAGATATTAGAATGGCTACTCCAGCTTGCTTCTTGAGTATTTTTGCTTGGAAAATATTTTTCCAGCCCTTTACTCTGAGGCATTGTCTGTCTTTAATGTAGCCATGTGTTTCTTGTATGCAACAGATAATGGATTCTGGGTTTGGATCCATTCTCTTTGCCTGTGTCTTTTTATTTGAGATTGAGTCCATTGATGTTGAGAGATATTAATGAGCAATGGTTGTTAATTCTTGTTATTTTGATGGTGGTGGTGGTAGCATGTGTGTGTGTGTGTGTGTATGTGTGTGTATGCGTGTATGTGTGTGTATGTGTGTGTGTGTGTGTGTGTGTAGTAAATCTCCTTGTATTGTTTTCATTCTAGTAACTTTTGCACAACTGGATTTGTGAATAGATAGTTTAAATTTGGCTTTGTTATGGAATATCTTGTTTTCTCCAACTATGGTGTTTGAAAATTTTGCGGAGTATAGTAGTCTAGGCTGACATTTGTGGTCTGAGAGGCTCCTCGTGGTTTTAGTGTCTCTGTTGAGAAGCTGTGTATAATTCTAACATGAGACTAGATATATGAATTCATGTGGGGTGGGTCAGCCACTGGAATATCTATGTGGTGTCTCAGCTTCCTAACTTGCTCTTGCACAACACTATTTTTCTCATTCAAAAAAAATCCTGCATTTATTTTGAAACATAGAATTTGGAAAAGATTATACAACTGGTGCTGCTGTAAAAGGCATACTGCCACTATTTCCCAGTCTTTGGTCCTTAAGATGCCATTAGGTTGCTTTCAAACTGGGCAAAGTTGGAGCTTTTGACTGTGGGCAATTAAACACAAAGGTTAGCGTTTTGAAAAATTAAGCATAAGTTAACCCAGATTCCTCATTCATATTGTATTTGTGGACATGGTGCATTGTGTATTATTCTATAGAAATTCTATTCTAATTTAGTTACATAATTCGTGTTTGTGTATCCAGTGTGACAGCATCATTAATTATTCTGCAACAAGGGTGGAAAGCATCTAAGCTGCTGGCGCTAAGCACTTCTATAGGTCACATCAAAATTTGCAAGCATCTGAGAATAAACTGTAAGTCTGATATCAGTCTTTGATAAACCCAGGGAACACCCTAAACTGACACATATCTTTAAACATAGTATTTATGATGGGACACACAAAGTAGGCACTGTGTTAGGAAGTGTCGTCCCCTAGCAGGAGCATGCTTACCCAGTTATCCTCTGTTGCCGGCTTCCTGCTGGCAAAGCAAGGCCCTCTCCCCTCCTTCTGCCTCATAGCGTGCAGAAGGTGCCAATTACCACATGCTTATCAGTCGCAAACTATGCTTGTGAGAGGGTAGCATCAATTATTTGTGAGCAGAGAGCTAAGGCTGTTGGAATCCTAATAACGGTGCTTGAGTTTCCTGCTAATAGACTATATCAAAAGGCAAGATGTAGACCAAAGGCGGTGTGCTTTAGAAGTCTATGACTCAAAGACAAAATTAGGCTGTATTCACAAACTTTAATGCTGTCTAGGTGCATTTGGATCCACTAAAATGCTAATGAAGAAAGCTGGTAGAACGGTTTCCTTTTATCCACACAGCCTTTAACACACAGTGTATTTATTAATACTATTGACTTTTCCTTGCTGAAGTCTGTGGATATGTGTACGCAGGTTGTATATGTGTGTGTGTGCATGCGTGTGTGTGTGTGTGTGTGTGTGTGTGTGTGTGGTATGTGTGCTGTCTTCTAAATAGTAGCAAATACCAGGTGAAATTAGACCAAAGCTATTCTCAGTTCATTTGTCTTCCATGGCTATCCTTTGAAGATGGGTTTGTGAACATCTACAGGGATTGGAAGATGTATGCTGGGCAGGGGCCACTTGATTTTCATTGGCACAGGGAGTTAAAGAGCCTAGGTGGGTAGAGAAAGTCTAACCTTGGTCAGTTCAGTTTTCACAGTGTATTCCCAGTCCCATGAACAGAGAATATAATTGTCAAGAACAATCTGCACTGCTCTCTGTTCTGATATTCATATAAATTAATCCAACTAGACCACTTCGGCTTTCTGATTAGTGTTATAAACACACTTTTGCTGACATTTTAAAAGGTTTGAAATTACCTTTCAAAGGGAAGATTGCCTCACAACAGAATGACAATCTTTAACTCACTACTATTTAGTATGGCTGGGGAGAGGATGGGCCATTTAATTTGGTAGATGGTCTTCACAGAGGCAGGTTTGGGGAGTACCACTGATTTGATTTTTAACTAGACCTTTAGAATGGTTTTTCATGTCTAGAAATGTCCCAAAAGATTTCACAAGGAATTCTTACATCCCTTGCATCTTATTCCCCTACTGCCATATGGACATTATATTGTGATGGCATATTTGTTACAACTAAGGGGCTAATACTGTCACCTTACCACCTATTGACTTTTAATTTAAACTGGATATGTTATTCATAAGGCACTGTTCCAATATTAGAAGTTAGAGTTTTGTTGGTGTTAGTTAGTTAGTTAGTTAGTTAGTTTATTTATTTATTTATTTATTTATTTATTTATTTATTTATTTATTTGAGACAAGGTTTTTCTGTGTAGCCCTGGCTTTCCCGGAATCCTGGAACTCACTCTGTAGACCAGGCTATATCCTCAGACTTACAGAGATCAGCCTGCCTCTGCCTCCAGGGTGCTGGGATTAAAGACATGTACCACCACTACTCAGCTAGCAATTGTCTTAATATTTCTCTATCATAATAATTTTCCAAATCAATTCCATCTTCCACCCAGCCTGTTGCTCTCCAGGCTGACTGTAGGTTGTTCCTGATGGTACTTTGTCATCCCACTTACCACATGCATCTGGGCTCCTATGCATTTCTCAGACTCTCATCCTGGGATGCAGGCCACAGACAATGAGTGAGGTTTCAGTTCTGGAATAAGAAAGCTACTTACTGGACAGGGCACATTAAAAACCTTTGTTCAATCTACAGATTCATAAGATGAAAAAAAAATGGAGGACCATAGCAGTGAAGGGACCCACCCAAGGTCACACAGTTTGGGCGGTCTGGACTAAAGCCTGGCCTTTTATTTCCTTTGTACTTATTGCCTCTGATATAAAAATTCCACAGTATTGCTTTTATTCCATTTATTATTTATACTCTGCCTCTTTAAAAAGGCATCGGGGCCAGCTGCCCTGTGATTTACTTTGCTCTGAACACTGTATGGACCACTATATCTTTTGTGATTTAAAAACAAGAATATCAGTCTCATCTACAGTTATTTAATGAAAACTTTTTACCACGTAATAGGCATGCTTTTAATCCCTTACACACAGTAAGCACTCAATAAATATAGGTAAAATAAATGAGTTCTGCTAACTTGGGTTTATCATTAGGAGCTCAGAGCACAAGCAGGTGGCTGCAGCAGGGCTGGGTGGGGTAGGGAAGCAGACTATGATCTTTGGTTCTTGGCTGTGGAAAAGTCAGGGCTTTGGAAACCTGCTGCATGGTGAACTATGGTTATTTTGACTTGTGGTGAACTTTATGGAACTAAATGATTCTAGTGAGTGTCACACAGTATGTGTATGCCTGAGTACATGTGTTTGTGTGTATGCATGTGGGTGTAGCTTCCTAATGTGTCTTTGGGCAATCAGCTTGCTTTTTCACCCGTGGGACTGAGAGCACCTGTCCCTCGGAGGTTTTGCCACTGTTACAGTTAGTGGTAAGAGACTAAGCCTAAAACCTGGCATAGATGTTAAACAACCTAGAACTATTTAGAAGGAACTCAATATTTAAGGAAAGTTTCCTGAAAACTACTTCGAGCCTCCTTTCATGCTTTCTAAGCTACATAAGTGTGGTGACAATGTTAAAGAAATGAACACTGGGGGGGGGGGGTCTGTGCTACAGCGAAGACACCATCTCCTGATCCATTCTAGAGAAGCCACTGCACTCAGAGCAGTTGAGCACCTGCTGCACTCAGAACAGTTGGTAAGAACGCCCTCCCACCTCTGGAGTCCCAGAGCTGCTTCTGGGGGCCCTGCAGACTCACTACCCAGCAACTACTGAAACCCCTGCCATCTGGAATACCATTCCCCTTTCGTTATTTCTGCCCCCTTTGCCACCCAGCCTTTCTGCTGCAGCGGACTCTTGGTGGGTCTGCTATAGTGAAGACACAATCTTCTGATCCATCCTAGAGAACCCGCTGCACTCAGAGCAGTTGGAGTTCAGAGAGGCCTGAGAGAGAGCACAGGTAGGACCACCCCTGCTGCTCAGAGGAACCCATCTAGAACCCTTAGGCGGGAGC